>NW_022639772.1:0-64801 GCF_010583005.1 Odontomachus brunneus | reverse complement strand
AGAGAGAGAGAGAGAGAGAGAGAGAGAGAGAGAGAGAGAGAGAGAAAGCGAGAGAGAACAAGGAAAGAAGCGTTTCAAGCGGACGTAATACTTGACATAATGACAAATCAATTAACTTCTTTTAGAGGCTTTAGAGAAGCAGCTAGACCAATTATCGTCCTCCGTATCGTGCATGGTGGACACGAGCGACGATGTCACAGATACCACGGATACCACAGAAACTCACTTACTACCCGAAATTTCGTGCGGCGAAAACCCGAATTTGTCGTCCGCGTCGACGGCCGTAGACATTAAATACACGCCGCAAAAGGGCCGACACATAGTAGCTAATAGAGATGTCAAGAGAGGCCAGACTCTCTTCGTCGAGAAGCCCTTCAGTTTCGTGATACTGGAGTGTGAGGGAATGAGTGACTTATGTGAGAATTGTTGCCGCTCGTACGGCAAAAATCCCACACCGTGAGTCCCCCACCGGTTTCGTGGCGTATTTCGATTCACTTCGAAAGCCGCGAAGCTGACTTACAAGCGTAACGTAAGGTTAGCCGTAGCATGTAATACTACTATGTGCAAAACGTTTGTGTACGTGTCGCAGGTGTTCAGGATGCCTTGACACTTTGTTTTGCGACGCAAACTGTTGGAACAAGGCGTACTCGTCTTATCATCGCTGGGAGTGCGCGGGCAATCAGATGAGTCTCTGGCAGCAGATAGGAGTGGCGCACTTGGCCTTAAAGACGTTGCTCAAGTGCACGACGACGACCGACAGTAATATGTTTAACAGCATACAGCAGCTAGTGACTGGTTTCGATAATCTCTCGGCGAACGACCTTATTGTATATGGAATCGTGAGTGGCATTATTTACGCGCGCGTGGGCGGGCAGATGGCAGATGATGATGATGATAATAACAATAATAAAAAAAAAAAAGAGAGGAGACACGTTGCGAGATACGATAGCGCGCATGTAGAATCTCATTAGGACTTTTCAGGCTTCACCTCGGTACCCCTTTATGATTTCTTTCAGACGGCAACTATGCTCACACTGTATCTAACAAAGTACACAGATTATTTTAAAGTTTTCAATGTCAGAGAACATCTAGTGTCGAAGTTTACCGACAACACTTTCAACTTCAACAATGATCTCGCGTCAGAGAGCGATGAACAAGTATATGTAAGTTCTCTACTACTGAGGCACGTTTTACAGCTTATTTGTAACGGGCATGCTATCACAAAGCTAAACAAGATAGCATCAGATAAAGATAAGCTCTGTGTCGAGCAACAAGATAGAATAGCTACAGCGATTTATCCTTCTGCGAGCATGATGAATCATTCTTGTGATCCTAATATAATTACTAGGTAATATATAGACCCTTAGATTACGTGAAAAAAATATATAAAAGACTAAGACCCACTCATTGCGTATACACCGTAAGACGGGCACTCGCTCGTTAATTGACGTTAACGCTATTATCCCTCAGCTTCGTGGACCAATATTTAATAGTGAGAGCCATGAAGGATATCGCGGCGGGTGAAGAGGTCTTCAATTGTTATGGTACGGCAAAAGATCTCAGAATTCTAAATTAACACGTTGAGCGCCGCATCACTCATATCTGGGTGACGTGTGAGTTTCCGTAGAGATCTTGTTACTCATTCTTAGATGACTGTTTTAATTCAATTAGAAATTAGTTCACCACTAGTACTTAAAAGAAATCTAATCTTAAAAAAAAGATATCAAGTAGAAAACAAGACAAAATTTAAATTTGGAAGAAATTAAATTTAAAGTAAAAAAATAGATAACATAAGAGGAAAGAAGATATTAAATAGAAAATAGAAATTATCAGCCATACAAATTTGCTCAATAAAGTATTATTAAAGCAACACACCGAAAATTTAGACCCGGTGGAACTCGTACGTGAATCAGTGTGATGATCAACGTGTTAAATGTAGATTTCACTTCATTCATAGTTCGTTAGGTCTTTCTCATTTTCGACTTATTGCGACAGGGCCTAACTTCAGGAGAATGTCGAAAGAGCACAGACAAGAGATCCTGAAGAACCAGTACGGCTTCACATGCAGATGCGAGCCGTGCGTTATGCCGGAGTACGAGAATTTCATGGTAAACTGTCGTTCCTACCTGCTCGAGTCACGACGGCCGCGCTCTTGAAGTATTTAAGTGAATGTCCGCAAGTTTTGTTCACACAGGATAGATTTCATGCGATCAAGTGCCCAGAATGCGACGGTGCGTTGGAGGAGTTTCACTCCTATTCCATGCACTGCTTAGACTGCGGAGCGACGCCCTTCATTAATTGTCAAATAGAGCTGAAGAATGCTGTAACCGCCTTCGACGCGGCGCAAATTTATATCGAGCTCGAGCGCGAGGAGGAAGCGGTGATGAAATTGAAAGAATGTTTGAGCATTAGGAGAAACTTGTTATACAAGTATCATCAGGATATCACTGCCACCTTGGATATACTAGGCAAAGTATACGCCATTATGGGTTCGTATGATCGATAATCTTGTATTTTCTCGTGCGTGAGACACGCCAAATATATAACACACACACACACACACACACACACACACACACACACACACACACACACATTGAACTTATCGCTCTTTGGCTTTAGGACGATGGCTCGAATCTATTTCGTACATAGAGCACAGTATCGCTGCGATCGAGGAACGATACGGCTCTTCGAGTATAGAAGTCGCCAACGAATTAAACAAATTAACGGACATATGTATTAGATACTTACAGGATGAGCCTAATAAAACAACAAAGTGGTACAAGTGAGTATCTTGTATTCGTCATTGCGCGGATTTCTTTTTTTTTTTGATATTCGATGCGATTATATTTCGTTGCAGAAATATCTTGAAGAAAACGCGACGGTATCTCGACCGTGCCGAAGAGATAGTAAATTTCACCTACGGTCCATGGCACGAAATTTGCCAGGAGATCAACGAGAAGAAGACTACACTCGCTAATATTTTGAAAGACTACAACATCTAACACTGATCTGTAAATCGTATGAGATATGAGTGAATAAATGATGCACGGCAAAGCTTTTACATATCTTTTCATGTATTTTCTTCTTTCAATTAATTACGTGCAACACACAAACAGGAAGCAATATAATTCGTCGTTATATGATTTATTTTGTAAAATGCTCTCTCTCTCTCTCTCTCTCTCTCTCTCTCTCTCTCTCTCTCTCTCTCTCTCTCTGTGATTTGCTTGACGTTTTGCGTGCTTCTTGAATGATGGTCGTTTAATGGGAATTCTATTTACTCACGGCGTTGTTCAAAACTCTCGCTTCGTTTGTTTATCTTTATTAATCGCTTATTGTAAAATTATTATCGCGACGACAAGCAGATAGTACCTTCTATACGGCAATATGAGCATAAAGAGCGTCGCAAGAAGATAGTTTCACGTTCGAGGTCCCTAAATTGGATCGTTATCGCTTCGGCTCATTCTCCTCGGCACCCTACGTTCCAATTCCGAAGTTTGGCAAGGAAGTAATTACCGCGCTGTAATAGAATTCCCCGTATCGAAATCGATCAAGTAGCGCACGTCGAATACCTTTGTCGTCGCCGCGAATTGGTCATTAACAGACAACTTGTTACCGCGTAATTATCGCGAATACTGCAC
Organism: Odontomachus brunneus; assembly: GCF_010583005.1. NCBI lineage: Eukaryota > Metazoa > Arthropoda > Insecta > Hymenoptera > Formicidae > Odontomachus > Odontomachus brunneus. The sequence continues at coordinate 61,160 of NW_022639772.1, read as the reverse complement.
TAGGATATTGAAAAGAGACAGCAAGAGGAAGAGGAAGAGGAGACTAGGCGCGATTGAGAACAAAGAGGCACCTTTCATACTCGAGAAGCTATCAATCGGGACAGTCTTTTTCCGATTTCTTTCCTTCCTCTAATTCGCTGAGTGTTTCTGGGAATCAAAAGAGGAAAACATAAACGCGCAATGCGAGATATTGAAATGAACAAAGGTAAAAGCACAAAAAAAATGCCCAGACAATTGCTTAGTTCTGGACATTCTTATATATTATTTTGGTCTTTAAATGCAAATATTTAAATTTTCAATATAGAATATATAGAATACATATATCCAATCCAGAGACAGCACAAACTGCTAGGTATTTTAAAGACGTCTGTAAGAAATAGAAATGGTCTTTTGAATATTTTGGAGACATATTTTAGTACTATGCGATGTATATAGGAATATATGCATATATATTTAATGTTGAAATTTCATATATTTGTATTTGAAGACTAGAACAATAAGAATGTCTAAGATTAGGCATGTGCCCGAGAATTGGTATTTTTACCTAAATTGTCCTTTCTATTCTTTGCCACTATAAGTTAATTATTAATTTCACATGCGTTGATTTACTTATTTTTTACTAGGATTATTTCATCACGAATATGTAATTTATCAATGAAGACGAAAATACTTCACTTTCCTCTCGAGATATACATATATAAATGCTTTAAGCCGCATGCCGCTTTCATATTCCAAATCTTCTGCAACGCGATTCTTGTCCATCTGAGGGAACGCACGAACCGGCGTTCGCTGTCGGATTACCACTGTGAAGATGCTTTTACTTGGATTGTTAAACATTAGAATTATTAATAGATGTATCTATTCTGCGCGACACTTGGCTTTTACAATCATAAGGCTGTCTCGCGACGCGAGTTTCATCCGGTTCGCCGCTTTTATGAATATTACGGCTATTCTCGTCGCGAGAGAGAGAGAGAGAGAGAGAGAGAGAGAGGGGGGAACAGAAGGACAGAGAGTCTAACGTTGGGCGTGTTTTAAGCTTATTGTCTTAATGTATTAGCTTGCAGAATATGCGTACTTTAAGTTCGTCAAGAACAGTGTTACGTGCACACGTTTTTCAATGTTCGCGCTTAGCACGCTGATTGCCTGCGCGCTTCGCGTTATTAAAATCTCATACATATTAACATAATCGCTTATGGGACGCGCATTTTTTTTAAGCACGTCATTAATATTCATTGCCATAGAGCGTCGCCGTTATTTTCGGCGCGTATGCAATACTAATTAAAACAATCCGCTATTCGGGAACTTTAATTTTACTCCGCGCGCGAGCGCGCGCGGCTGGCCTCGCGGATGGTAATATAGTATATGTATATGTGTATATGTATATATATATATATATATATATATGTATATATATATACATATACATACATATACAGCTGCTCTCGCGCGAGTCCGGAGCCGACTTCATTAAAAATACATCGAAGTGCATTCTCTCCGCCCGAGCGGCTTCATTTGCAAATGGCCTCATGCGTCACACCCGCGTAAAATAAAACACGGCGCCTCCGGTTATGCATTACGTCGCGAATAAATTCGAACGAATAAGCCGATAACTCGGCCGGCAAGGAAATTCTTCGTTAGCGTGCCGCTCCCCTGCCCCTCCGCAAAGCCATCCCTGTGTGACGGGAATTTCTTGTGCGCCCCAGGCGGACACAATATCGCGACACGGGAAGTGCATAAAATTTAATAATTTCCTTTTCGCTTTAACGCGCGCGCGACGACGGAAACGATAATTGAATCTCGGCGCCGTCTTCTCTGGGTCGTTATTAGTCGGAATTACGTAACACGCCCTACGTAGCTACCCTCCCCTTTTCCCCCTCCCCCTCTCCCCGATCGATAGTTCGCCGTTGTTTATAATCTAATTTAGCATCGTCGGGAATTTTCTGCAACTCGTTATTTTCCGGCGTTATTTTCGCGGAGAACGGAAATTACGCGCGCTGTTTTGTTTAAGTGCAAATTTTTATATTCCAGTGAAAAACATAGGATCGAGATACACACGCGCAAACATACGCATATACATACATACACACACACACACACATACGTGACATACCTTCTTTCACAAAGAGTCCTCGCGGAGGACTTCACAAGCCGCGAGAAACGCACTATGGACGTATCTCCTTTTGACGTCTCTCTCGCTGCATTCGACATCCGTATTACCTGGCAACGTTATCATTCTTTCGCCCGCCGATCCCGGAATACCGGGCGAATTCGCTCGCTTCGCGCACCGCGGCGGATACGCAATAATGCGAATTGCCAGCGTCAAAAGGTCTCGTTCAAAGGCATAGCGGAACATAAATATTTGGACTGCTCGCGATTGCCCCCTCCCCGCTCTCTCTCTCTCTCTCTCGCTCTCTCTCTCTCTCTCCCTCTCCCTCTCCCTCTCTCTTTCACTCCTCCTCCTCCTTCCTTCTCTCTCTCCCTTTTCCACCTTCTCTTTTGTTCTAGCTTAGTATCGTCGAAATAGTCGGTGTCTCTAAAAGACAAGCGGGATTTGCATCCTTGCGATTCCTATCGTCCCGGGATACTCGAACCGCGGCGTGTGTGCAGGACTCGCGTCGCTCGGATACCCGCGGCGCTCTCCTTGGAATTCGCTATTCCGCGTTCGTTTCCGTTCCGCATCGTCGGAAACGGTGTTTCCGCGGTATATACGCACCGCGAAATACTCGATGGGAGATTCATTGCGGCGGCACACCGGCCACCGTCGTGTACGTGTATCTATGTACCTATGTCCTGCCGTCTGCCTGTCGACGTATTGCATTTATACCGCCGTGCAAAAATGAAACGCGCACGCCACACACCGGCCATTCTGTATCGTGCCGTATCGCACTGTCGATATTAAACTAAACGGAACAGCTGCTTCGACCTTTTATAAAGTGTCGTGTAACGTGTGTGCACGGACCTCCTCTTCCTTCTTTTCATCCTCATTCTCCTGCAGGACGAAGGACCCGTTTCATATCGGCTAGTTATATCGGCCTGCAAGGCGAAACGTAGGATAAAAGTAAATAAAGTACCAATACATTGACACTGACAACGCTACCTAATTCTGGACCATTTTTATTGTTTTGTTTTTTAAATAGAGATAAGTTTTCAACGTAAAATCTATGTATCTATTCAAATATACGTACATATACTATATATTCTGTATTTAATTTAAATATTTATATTTATATTTTATATTAAATTAAATATTTTATATTAAATAAATTTATATATTATATTAAATATTAAATATTATATTATATTAAATATTCATATTTTCTGTATTAAATTTATATATTCATATTTAATGACCAAGACATTGTCCAAAGTTAGACACCAGTGTTATTAGTGTCATTGGTTACTTTTACCTTACTGCACGCGGGAGAGACATACTCTCTCTGGATCTCTCGATCTACTTCCATTTCATCGCAACTCGCAGAACAAGGAGTTCCGGATTTCACTCGTCGAGTCGAGTGTTATACTCGTTGCGTAACATGAATAATTTGTCTCAGCGTGCGCGCGGAGGAAATATTGCAGTAAAAACTAGGTTAACATTATATTTCTTTCTCCAACGTTTTTGGTAAAGCTGGACCATACTGAAATTGCAGTATAAATTGCGCAAAAAATAATAAAAGTGACAATCCACTTGGTATACAAAGTACAAACCGCTCAAGCATACATATTAAATATACAACACATTTGTAGTATATAGTCAAGCGCGTATAATATTTTCAAACGAATTTATAGCAATTTCAGTTGTACTTCTATATGGTCTAAGATTAAAAAAATTTTTTTTGCAATTTTCCATACACTTTTCCGGGTGGAGTTTAATAATACAAGAAAATGTATGGAACTATGGCAATCCAGAGTGCAGATTGTCTAATTAGAATATATTTACAATATAGCGTACGCGCGCAGGTACAAATTTTATTGATTATTCATCTGGTCGTAGAATTGCTCTTCATTTCTTTCAATTATTTCGTTTCAAATGCGCTCGCTTGGCGCGATTGTTCCGTTGTATTTATATCGAGAAAAGAGAAGTCTCACTTACTTACTTTCTCTCTCTCTCTCTCTCTCTCTCTCTGTCTCTCCTCAGCCACGCGGATAGAGCCGTTCGCGCGCGTAATTGTCCCAGAGCTTAATTGCACCGGTGTCGGACAGCCGGTCGGGTCAGCAATGATTGATCGAGCTGGCCCGCCGATTCTCAGGTCATTAATCGTACTCTCTAATCCGTCGCTTTGGATTATGCTAGTGCGCCTTTCGCGTGCTGGCGGAACCATTTGCCGGAATCACTCGGCGCGGGAAGATTAGGACGACTTGGTCATCTTACAGCCGTGCTATTATCGTCCGGCGGGAGATGGGTGGCTCGCCGGATATCGCAGGTGAATCGTGTGCTTCTACTTCGGACATCATTTGCAGTTTATCCACGGAATCTTTTGTCCACGGAGAGCGGTCCAATCTCAATCTACATTCCGCTACGGCACTCAGATCCGAAGACAGGGAAGACTCAGGGAAGACAGAGCGGGCGCTCATAGTCATCAAGTCTGCGTTCGCGTTTACGCCAAAAGTCATCTCGGTAACCTACGTGACGCAAGCTATTTTCATAAAATATATAACCACACCAACTGCGCGTATACACCGAGAAAAAGACACATTTATTTGTCGGATATAAAGCTTGTTCACGGAAGTAAACTTTACTTCACCGAAATATGAGCTTTGTGCGTCGCACGAATAAATTTTCAAGTAAGGTAAAAGTACCAATTCTTGGACACGTACCTGACCCTGAACTTTCTTATTATTTTGGTATTTAAATACGAATATTTAAATTCTTAACATAGAATATATATATATATATATATATATATATATATATATATATATATATATATATATATTCAATATTTGTATACATATTTTATGCTGAAAGATTAAATATTTATATTTTAAGAACAAAACAAAAGAAAAGAAAAGAACAAAAGAAAAAATAAGAATATGTAAGATTAGATGTCCGGGCATCGATACTTTTATCTTATTCTTCTCTCAGCGTGTCTACGTTCGCGGTTAGTATATGCAACGATTTTAATAACGGACCGACGAAGATGAGATAGCACAACGAAGGGGCAACGCTTGCTGTATTCTTAAGTTAACGGTCGTCTGCAGACTGTCTGTCTGTCGCCAACAGTTCGCCACGCTGCAACTTCGGCGGGGACTCCTGTGCAATTCACAAATTTTTCGCGCGAGAGCGGCGAATGAAGTCGGGGACTTGGCGTTTTCGCCGTAATCCCCGCGAAATAATAAATTTTTAGCCCCGCTTTCTTGCCCAGCCGGGGCCGGCTTGTCAACCGTCGCTAATTTACGGCCCGCGTAATCCCGCTAGATTGGTGGGATTTATCGTCGGTCTGCGCATAAATTCCGCGACGAGCGATTATGCGGACTTATCTTGCCGGTGGGCCGCTGAATTCGCGAGTGATACCGACGTGCGTGTCGTGAAGCGCCGCTAAACGCGCGCGCTTTTACACCGAACGCACGATGTTGACGGCTCTATTGGCTCGAGCTCCCCGTGATCCTGCTTTAATCCTTATCGGGCCGATTGTGATCCGCACGCACGTTATTTCCATAAATATAGGGAACACGATCGGGCCCATCCCTCGCCCGCCGCTCTGCACAAACGCCGACAGAGTCAATAATGCGAAGTCATTCATTCTCAACCGGATGCCAGATGAATAATACAGTAATAATACGGTGATAATCGGGCGGGAAAATATTTATATTAGGACAATATTAGGACACGCTGATTCGCCGGTGGCGGGCACGCTTCAGATATACGCCAGCGGAGACTGAAACAGATTCGCGCAAGAATCGGCGGGGATTTGCCGACATTTAGTTACCTGAAAGCCCATTTACGATATCTGATTGTATGATTTGTTCGTTTAAATTGTTTTCATGGTAAAATAGCAGTTCAGCAGAATACTAAACATTGACAGATCGATATTTTAATCTGGAAAAACCCAATTACACTGAGGTAAAAATAAACAGAAATCGTCGTGTTTTGGCTGTCGAAAATATGTTTTTGCGTTTTTACCCAAAGCGAAGCAAGTAATAGTAAACCTTATTTATTATATATCGATGCAAAATAACTTTTCTTTGGTTTCTTTTCTTTGGTTTCTTTTACATTCTCATTTATAAATTTTACTTATTTAAAAGTTTTTATTTTTATTTCATTTTAATATATTTTATATGTTTTTTATTATTACAGAGAAATGCACGGTTTATGAGATCGTTTGTCGCGTAAAAGCACAGAGGATAGTCATTTCTATTCTATAGTTGTATCTCTGTGTAGTCACGCTGAGAAAAATTGATAATCGATAATCAAGCCCTTGACTATCAGGACAGAAGCACATTTGCTGTTTGGTGATAGTTTAGGAAATAAATCAAACAGCGTTGCCAAATCATTTCTCATTATTCGTCACTTTAACAAACATACGTTGCCGCAGATACAGATCACATTTGTTCTTTTCTATTTGGGTTAGTAGTCTCCATTACAGAAGTATTGTTCAGAACAGCAGATTGAAAGCAACAAATCATTTGTCCTCACTACGGGATCATTTGCTGTCCCATGTCAACAAACCATTTGTTGCGGCTAATGGTATTTCGTTAAATCAGCAAAACTTGTTCTTTCAGTGCAATCCAAACAAGCTGTGACGCCAAAAATCCGAAAAGCGTGTCAATCTACCGCGGTCTGCTCGCAGCCGCACATTAACGGATTATTCGCAGTCGCAATTTGCCTTTATAGTTATAGTCGGCCGACCGAATGTACGCACGAGTCTACGTAGGCAGTTACTACTATCTACTTTAATCGATAAATAACTAAAACGGAACCGAGAGCGCGCGCGCTACATATACATATACCATGATCGATAAACATGTAATCATGCTGAGGTGCATTTCCTCTGTTTGCGAATGCAAGTAGCGAATACAGTCCGCATGTTCCGCGGGCGATGCAATAATTACAACTAACTGTCGGCGTATTGAACCCCGACCGCGAGTAGCTGAATAATGGAACTATTTTCCGGAAACGCGGATTATATTCTCGCGAATCTATTTACGCTGTGCGAAACAAGGCGTTCTCGCGTCGCAGCCACCGCAATTATCGCGCGCAGCCATACTTCGCGAGGATGTTCGTAGGATATAAATCTCATATAAATCGTGGACGGCTGTCTCGCTCCGCGGAAATAGCGAGCAGATCTGTTTATTTTTGCAAGGATGCGAATGCGATCGATTCGCGCGTCGGGAGGAAGCGGAACGGCATTTACATAATGTTCTCACTTCGAAATGAGAATTTGGTTTCCACCGACAGTCGAGTTTGCCCCGTCACTTTTATTCATACACGCTCTATTTGCACTTCGGTCGTCACGGGGAATCCTTCCATCTGTCCTCCTCGACAGACCAGGGTCATCGACCAAAATTCCACCGATTCCACACTGAGCGAAAAAGTAGTTAATTTCAGCAAAAATATTTTTCGCGGCGTCAATTGTATCTTTTTGCTCTAACAAGAAAATAGTAGTAGCAATGTATATGTAAGTTTATTTTATTGTTAGTACTATAATAATATATTATAAAAATATATATTATAATAATATATATTTTTATGATACATATTATTATCATATATTATAAAATATTATTATATATATTATTATAAATAAATATTATTTATTATTATATTATAAAATTTGTTAAAATTATTAAAATATAATTATAAATATAAATATAATTTAAATTTATAAAATTTATTAAAATTATTATATTATAAAATTTATTATTATATTATAAATATAAAATATAATAAAATATTATAAATATAAATATATAAAATATAAATATTATTATATTATAAAAATAGTTTTCGTATACACGGAAGAATATATACCGCGTTCAAGCAGTTATTGCTTGTTTCAAATATTTCATAAATTTATATGCGAGCAAATCTATCATAAGCATAAGCATCAAATTTACTCAAAATTTCTTCTGACGCCTAGTAACATGTTTAACATTTCAATTAAGAATATTAAATTAAAAAAAGTTCGCAATTCGTATGTTACATTCTATTGGTAAGTTGAGTCAATCCGTAAATTGAGTTGAATCAACTTTTTCTTAGATAAAATTTTACAATATTCTCTTGTAAGAAGAATAAATTTTTCTTCTTCAACACACACTGAGAAAAAATTTCCGATAATTTATTTATAGCATAAGTACCTTCACAATATCCTCTGTAATGATGTAGTGATTACCATGTAATCGATATAAAATTGCAATACAATAACCCAAAAATATACAAGATAGATATACAATCTGCTGTCAGATTGTTTGCAAACTCTGTCAACAGAACAACAGCAAATTGTGGACACAGATGACTACGAATTTGTCGACAGGTCATGTTCAATCTGTGGTTAGATTGCTAACAAGATTGCCTGGACGGGGTTCATTTACCTTCAGTTAAATGCACGCAGTTATCTTCTTCACGGAAAGAAGCAAAAAATGTGTTAGGTTCTAACCAAACACGCATGAATTTTTCCAAACGAATTTTTCTACCATTGGGAAAGAAATCGAAAAAATCCGCGAAAAAATTGAAAAGAACCGTTTTTTTTCTGTACCTTCAAAAATACACATGTTCCGTGTGTCTATGTGAGTTGACTATAATTCTTTTACTGTATATGACTACAACGACAAATATCAAACACTTTTTCCTCCGTGCATTCGCACTATCGGGCGGGGAGGTGGCGAGGAGCGTGAACGGACAGGGTGAATAATCCGACGATATAACCGTTGTCTAATAAATATCATTAAGTGTACACGTCGAATTAACAACGAGAGGGAAAACAAGTTGCCGTGTACCTCCGAAAGTACATCGTGCACGTCGCTGGGTCGGCGTGCTCCATGAATATGGTAATTCCCCTCGCAGCAACTACGACGGCGACGACGATGACGTTCACCGTTAATACTCTCATCTCGGGTTGGGCCTAGGCTGTGTTGAAAGGCGGCGTGAGCGAGCGAGGGTTGCGGCCGCGCGCAGCATCCCGAAACGAGATAATCGGCCGCCGTCTGTCCGCCCGTCGTCGGACGACACGTCGTACCGGCGACGGGAATTTCGAGGCTCGACCGTTCTCGCCCGCTGGAATTGGCCGGATTTCCGGATTCCGCCGCGGAAATCGGCGCTCGCGCCACTTCGCGAGCAGCTCGACGCCGCCGCGTTCGTCCACCACGTTCGAGGAAGCAATCGCAGTTGCGAAACAACTCGCTATCTAAATCACCGGGCCGCCGCCGCTCTCGCGGGTGGGAGAAGGAGAACGCCGAAAGCTCATTTAACGAGCATGCAATTACAAACCCGCCTCGCCCACCGGCGAGCGTGTTCGCCGCGCAGGAAACTTCCCGGATCGTCTGGCCCGATAACATATCTTAACCCTTGTCCTAAACCGAAACCGGGACACGGTGTATGGGACGGGGGATGGAAAACCGAGAACTTTTTCTTTTTTTCTAGAAACTTCGTCTGGAGAGTGAAAAGGAAAGAGAGAGAGAGAGAGACTTAGGATCGATTTTGCTCCCATTAACAAAAACACGCGTTGGAATGATATTCGAGGAAAAACAACGGCGCGTAATGAACAAATAATATAATATCCCGATAACAAATTAATATAATGTCCCTGTCCCTGCGCCAGAGACGGGTTTCGTAATAATACAATTCAACAAATTGGTTACGACTCATTCCTTCGTAATCAATTTGCGGAATGACATTTGTTAATTGGTCGGTGATACATCACGTCGCCGAGTGGAATCCGCGGCGGGCAAAAATTCCAAGAGGCAATTTGCCGCGCTCATCGGGACGAATTAATTCGCTAATAAATCCCTATTTTTCAGCGACGTAACAAATAGTATCGTTATTAACCGATTATTTCCGAGCGGCCGTTATCGAGGATGTCGAGCGATTCAATAAACGTCACAGGCGCAGCCATAAAGTACAACCGTGTGACTGTTTATACGAGAAACGTATCACGCGGTTCTCCTCGAGCTGTCACGCCGTGGGTCTTGCCGAGTGCGTTCCCATAAATGAGATGAAATAAATTTTTCCACGTGCATTCCACAAGTTAAACAGTGTCCAATCGATTCGAGAAGCGTGTGCCATTCGCGTGTGCCACCCGCCACCGCGCGCCGATATAATCTTTCTCTGAGGTCCGCAACGAAAGGGACAAATTGCTTCTCTACAGGTCGAGGAAAGCAATGGAAATGATTTACAATTAATTTTTTTGTGCGAAAATAACGTCATAACATCCGTTCCTACGAAATTTTCATTTTCACTTTAATTTCTCTTTTTCCATAAAAAAAAAAATAAAACAGAGGCGAATTTTAATAGAAAGTTTTAATTTTTTTTCGAAAATCAGCCGGAAAATTCAATTGTAATTGGAAAATTGAAATGAAAATTCAGGCCCCGAGGTAGAACTACTGTTTCATAGGAAACATTTTTTTTATTTTCTTGATTGGGGATTATATATATTGTACAAACGTATATCACGTGTAACCTAATCTCCGGAAAGTGTAAACTAGGGAAACGTGCATATTGCTACAGGCAGTAGATACTGTGGTATAGTTTCCGTACAGGAAATAATTATAAAATTTTTTAGTGAAAATAAATTACTTACATATAATATTCAAACATATATTCGTCGAGTAGTTTTCTTTATACAAATCCTCGAATATTGTTACTTCTTTGGTCTTAAGGCACGAAATTAAGTTGAGAGAAAATTAATAACTCCTCTTTCGTTGAAGACAAGTGGCCAACAGCAGTCGCGATCAGGATATACGCAGTGGTACATGATGAACGACTCGAATTACCGTCATCACTCTTCATATTTTACAGGAAATTACATTATTTGTCTCTCTCAGTACTATAAACGTACTGATACACCTGATATAATATTAGAGGTTGTTATATTAATGTTTATAGGGATATTTTGATATTTGTATATTTATAATATATATTCATCGATTTTATACGCGATATATTAATAATATTACACACACGCACATACACATACATACATATATATATACATGTTCGACATGAAGCGAAAGAGGAAAAGGAGGAGAGAGTCGTACCTCTCGGGAATGAATAAGTACACGCAAAAAAATGACTTAATAATATCAGCTAAACCGCGGTAGCTAATTCAAATTTAGTCAAGAGGCTAATCGTTTAGCTGTCACTGCTAAGAATTGGCTGTGACAGCTAAAATGCATTTGCTATGAAATACAAATATATTAAATGACATTAAAAATGCACATTATTTCAAATAGCTAAGAAAATGGCAATTATTCCTAAATTTCTTATCATATGCATATATTAAAGAACTTTGCACAGCTACAATCATTTGTTACAGTCATTTGTTTCTAGCAGCTAATATTTCTCGCTGTAGCACCTAAGTTTAAACAGCGAATAAATTTAGTTTCGGTAGTATCGACATTAGCTGTCACTACTTCAGTGACACATCTTATCTGCCACAGCAATTTTTTAGCTCTGGAGGCTAGTTCTTTTTTTACGTGTAAGTGGTCGCATTATCGCCGTTGCGGTCGACGATACTTCAATCGCTTTTAACGGTTAACTTCTGCTCCGCGAATGCCAGCTTACCCCTTTATCTCGTCCGCGTCTATCAGCGCTGGAAACATCTGTTCCCAGCTCGACTCCGAGCCTTTTCGAGTCGCTGCGTCTTTCGCAGCATTCTCCATTCTCTCTATCTCTCTTTTTGGCTCTCTCGCCATCGTTTTCGTCGGTTGTATTATTCCGGTAAACGGCTGAATTGCGAGGAAGACGAAAAATCACCATACGATTCTGCGAGTGGCGGGAGCAAGCTCCAAAGGCTCGGTTGGATGTTGGGTCGGACATGACATACGACGTCTGCCGGACGTAACGAATATGCGCGTTCGTAACGAAAAGAGGGAAATTGTAATCACGGGAAATGGGCGAAACGGCGTATCACTTGTGTGAGCAAAGCGCGACGGGAGAATCGGGGGTAGTCGAGGGATGATGTGGCTTTTCCACGTTTTCGCGACGAGCGAAAATATCCTCGCTGTCGTGTCCTCGTGTCGCTTTGATCAGAGCCTTCCACGGGCTCTGGGTATACGAGCTCGATAATAGCTGTTTCTTTCTGGGCCGCCTTTGGCTTCCCTTTGCCTTTCTACTTGGCGTTTCTACTCGCAATGGAAAATCGACCACTGTACGAGATACGCGGAAACAGATGATATAAAGATAATTAAATGCGGAGCAGATAGAATACGCGAGATCGGAATCCAACGGGCCGCGACGATTTTCTGTCTTGCGCAGATTTCGTTGTGGCGTTAATTGAAGAAAAGTAAAAAAAAGTCTATCATAATTTACTCAGGAATTGAGGAGGATTTGGGGAAACGGCGAGAGCACTTTATTCTACGGTTTTAAATGGGAAAACATCGGCGTTACGGTGAACCAATGGCACAAACGTTTGCGTATCAGAAAAGTGCGAAGTTTTAAAGCTCAACATTATAACATCCTCTGTGGTAAATGATCATTTACAATTATTTTTATAACTCATCCTTTCGCAGTCAAATTGTAGAATGGCATTTATTAAAACAGTTCTAATATTATTCTCTAATCAGTCAGCATTTTATTGATCAGATCGTTTAAAAGATGATTTAAAAATAATTTCGCAACAATATCAGTGAGATAAAATTCATAAATGTCACAATATGTAATCGTTTTTCTTTTATATTAAAAGTTATCAAATATATATATTTTAAAAGTAATAAGATAGGAGTTGCAAGACGCTCATTTCGTATCAATACTCCTGCCATTCTCTTAGAGAAATACTACTGATGCGATTATTTTTCAATGTCTATTGCATCGTTTAAGCGTCATATAATTATTGATATTTAATTTGTAATTTTGTATTTAGTGCAGAAATACTATTTTTATATAATGCTTGCGCGTTAGAAGAATATATATTATTTTATTTGCGTATATTTTTGGCATCTATGATTGTGTAATGCTCTCTCTCTCTCTCTCTCTCTCTCTCTCTCTCTCTCTCTCTCTCTCTCTATAACTATGTTTATTTTTCTCTTTTGGATCAGCTCTTTTGGATCAGCTCGTGCTTGTTTACATTCATGTTTTATTTAGACTTTCCAAATTATTAACAGCGTATGATATGTTATATTATTGCATTAATGTTATGTATATTGTATAAATTTTTGTTTCTCTCCTTGATGTTAAGAGGAATTCTCCCGTTAGTTAATGAAATAAATAAATAAATACTAATTGTAAAAAAAGAGAGATGAATATACTCGTTATGTTTGATTTGATAATTGATCAGTATTTTTATTAATAATTTCGTCTGAATTGAAAGTACATAAATGTTACGTTAAAATAAATAATAAATATAGAAGTAATATTATAAAGTTACTTCAGATCTAGCGCAAAACTTATTACGTATGTGAATCTGACAGTAAATTTACATGATACTTCATCTAAATGTTCATTTTATTATTAGGACAGTTTTCTAAACTTTTGTCTTATATACAGATTTGTTAAATTAAAAAAAAATTTGTTATATCATAGAGGTTTCACGCATACTACTTGCCTACATGCAATTTTACAATTAAATACCTCAAAAACACGATGCGATAAAGATTACTGAAATTACTATTACGTATTGCTAATTCGATTAACTTATGTATCATGTACACATTAGAGGTCTATCTCATATCGACAAAAAAATTTCTTTAACTTTCTAAAAAGCTAGAACTTTCTTATAATTAGCTGATATATCTTCGAATTTGTTTGCTTCCCTACTTGGTTTCATTCAGATTTCATTATGATGTCAATTGAAGAAAATGTAAAAGAAAATATATAAATATATTTATAAATGTATAAATATCTTTATTTATTTACGAACTTAAAGCGACGACAAAATAATTCCGCGCTGCGTAGCGTGAGGTAAATGTTCCAATAATTGAACATTGTCCCAGTGATTGATCGTCCTAACATTACGAATACACTTGTATTTTATATTTCTAAGAAAAATTTCTTTGAAATGTTGTTAAAAGATATTTTTTATGCCAATTTGCAATATTATTTCATGAATTTTCAATCATTGAGTCTGTATTATTCAGTAATTAGGACATGATTTATTTTTTAGTTCAAATATATATTGATTGATTGATATATATTGATTGGCATCATTTATTAAAATTATTAAAATTATAATTGATATTTGTTGATTATTTCGAAGTGACGAACACACTGTGTTTCAAGCAGGTTCAAGCAGCTCGTAAGAAAGTGAAAAAATACCGGAGTATCACGTTGCACCAGCATAAATTTCTCGGATAGAGGTTCGTGCATCAGGAGAGTGTGAATTTTTAAGGCCTGATCGTAGGGATAGCGTGTATTACCGATAAACACTATGATGCAGGTACGTGCGTCGGCGATGGCGGCGGCGGCGGCGGCGGCGGTGACGGCGGCGGTGGATTCGCTCGCTGCGAATTTACGATATCCGCTTTACGGCGCACCGTCGCACTGGCGCTGATAAAAGTAGACGCGACCCGCGAATTATCACCGGCGAATTTACGGCGTTATCCCGTTATCTCGATTGGCGTGGCCGAAACGTGTGTACGTGTCACAACCCCGGAAATGGCCAACGAACACGCCGCCACCGTCGCCGCCGCCGCTGCCGCTGTCGACGGTAGCGTTCGGCTCTTCCGCGCTACGTAACGAGTTCGGGACGAGACGTTATTCCGGCTTTATGGCACCCTGGACCCGAGGATCTCGAAAGCGCCGAGAGTCGATTCTCGTCCACCTCGTCGGAAACGAGAGACGGTTTTATGATTTATCCGTGTATTAGGAGAGAGCAGGAAGGCGGTGTGTGTGTATGTATATATGTATATATATATATATATATATATATATATATATATATATATATATGTACCACCTTCCTATATATAACACGCACACACATACACACGAGTGGGTCGTTCCGATCAACGACGAAAAACCGCGCGGCCGGTCGAATTATGGCGAAATAACGGACGAACGATGGGAGGTTCCAAGAGTTTGGAGTAACAACATGCTTGGCGATATGGCAGAAAGCTTTAAAAGCATGTGGCGGAAAAAAGCTGTAATAATATCTCGCGGCAAATTGGCGGGCTAACGAGGTTCGACGCACTCGCGAAAAAAGCTTGCTGATAAAAAGCGGAAAGTATCGATGCCACGTCGACGCTCACGTGTCCATTTTGCAGGAGAGAATGTATGCAAGAGGTAAGATCCCTTATTAACTTTTTGCACTCGTGCGCGTGTTAGCTCTCGACAGTTGAGACTAGAAGGACGTTAATTGAACGTTTTAATTGTTTACTATCAGGAAATAGTATAATTAGGTGACGCGTACGAAAAACTAAAGTAATCCTGCAAAACTTGAAATTTATGTCCATTTCTTCCTTGTATTCTGTATAAAGGAATCTAATATTCTGTGTGAGGAAATACAGGTCGAAACATTTACTATAAGCTGGCTGATACGCTGAATTTAAATTACTACGGATGCGAAATAACCAAGCGTCGTATTTTACTCGCATTGTAGTAATCTTGCAAAATTTCAAAGTTTCAACATCCATTTCTTTCTTCTATAATTTTGTATAAAGAAATCTAATATTCTGCATACGAAAATATATTATAATAAGTAATAAGGTTCGATATTTAAAGGCAAAGGCCCTTATTCTGAATTCTCCTTTATCGATAAAAGCGTCTCTAAATACGAAAACTGAAAACTTATAAGTCAGAAGATTTATAAGTCACGTTTAAAGACACTTTTATTGATAAAAGGGAATTGAGAATAAGAGCCAAAGTGTCACTAAGTTTCGTGCAAGCCGCATCGACGTAGCTTTCTGAGCTGCCGTGGTATTAGATTCAAACTTTTGTGACAGATCGATGGAAAAAGAAAATTGCCACTACAATTCAGTTAATTGCAGTTTAAATCTGAGTATAATATTAATTCTGAAGGAAAAATAATGAATGTACATTGATTGATGTACATTAATTTGTACATTGATCTAATTTCACGCATAGCCAAGGTATAAATTGCGAAATTTAATGGAGCGAGCGGGAATAATCGCGCGTAGGCTCGCACGTGGTCGAGAGCACGTGCTCAGGCACGTGGGCCAATAGTGCTCACGTACACACATGTGGTGGGGAGAGACCACGTGATTCGCGCAGCAACGTGACTGCGAAGTCCGCGTTGTTACGTAAGGTAAATAGCGTAGGTAACTGAACATTGTCTTAATGATTGAAACAATAATAATATATTTGTATTCAATACTTCTAAAGCTTTTCAAATGTTGCTAAAAGATATTTTTACGCCCCAATTCGCATTATTATTTAATGAGCATTTAATCGTTGAATCTGTATTATTCAGTACTTAGGAGTCACGATTAATTTTTTAATCGAAATATATTAATAATTTTTGAATTGAGTACAAACGACATTATCTAATACCTCATTAAAATTATAATTAATACTTACCAAGATTATTTAATTTCATATTATATTTTATGATCGCCGACAAATCAAAGTTTTGTACAAACGTTAACTTTGTTAGTAATTCCATTAATTGTTTATTAATAAAAACGTAAAACTGTTCGTGCTTTCTTATTAATCATTGTTTAGTTTGTTTAGTCATTGAGGCACTTAGACCTTATAGATGTATTGTTGTACACGTTCTCGCGTCCGTTTTCACCTTGTGTAAGCGAACAGATGGAGTGTATGAAGTTGGCACCCCACTTTTTGAAATTTATAATTTTGAAAGTTGTTCCAGATTGTTCTGACTTTGTACCACATTGTTCCAAAGTGATATTGCTTCATTCGAAACGGTTTTCGAATAAAACAAAAAAAATGATTTTTTGAGCTGGCACCCCACTTTTCGAAAATCGAACATTCTGATACCGCAATAGATTGTTCTAGTTGTTCCAAACATTGTTCCAAAGGGACAAATCCGTAAGTTGAATTATAAGTCCAAAAAATGAAAAAAATGTTTTTGACCTGGCACCCCATTTTTTTGACCTCACTCGAGTAACGTCGAGCGATCTAAAAAGCGATATTAGCGTCGATTCTCGTTTGAACACGGTTTATTTTTAAACATTACTATAAAATTGCTTATCTCGAGATCTCGATATACTGCAATTGATTATTCTTTTATTTCATATGTGTTATCTATATTTCGGGAAATGAAATGTGCTATTAAAAAATTTATTAAAAAATCTGTTTCTCTTTCTATCTCTCTAAGGAAATTTACTATGTTTCTTAGCAAGGTAGATACTATAGGTATTTGTTTTCGAAGAACTTCTGAACTGTTGCAATAAGTTAGCAATAAGTAAAACAAATATACTTTCTTTTCCCCTAACTTATTTCACCAACGTGCATTAGTTCAAAAGTTCTTCTAAAACGAACTTTCTAAGACTTCTTACTGACGGTCTATCTCTGCATTGTTATAGAAACACAGGTAAATTGAAAAGAATTTTTCTGAAAAGGAGGAGCTAGCAGACGATACAATGAAAAACGGTTGCGCAGACTTGTTTTCATTCTGTACATCTCTGCATTCAAAACGTTAACTTCAATCGACAGAAACTGACGCGTTAATCAACGTATTGAAGTGATCTGAAATGATCGTGAATACTGCCCTTTAAAATCGTGGTCCCTTCTTGAAAATCGACCCGAGTTCCAAGAGAAACCAGACATGTGACACGGTTTTTTAATATTACTCACACACAGATCAGCGAACGAGCGCGAGGTGGAGTGAGATCGACGTTCGTGTGCGTTTCCGCCCGGCTACGCGCGATAGACAGAATTACGAGGGATGATATTGGGAGAACGAAGGGACGAGACGACATTCGGGTCACCCTTGGTGCCCAGCGCGCCGCTGGGAACGTCCCGGGTATGAAGTTTCTTGCGGCGAGAGTTTTTACGGCGTTCTTTCCTTTCCGCAGGGCGCGCCGTATGGGCGCGCTTTGACGTCGCGGATAAATGCGATCTCTCGTTTCCGCGCGAGACCGTAAAAGGACTAAGACGAACAGGACGAGTCCCATTCCCTTCGCCGCCGTCTCATCCCGTCCCCTCGCCGCACGCGACTTTCCGTTCTCGCAAAGTTTCTTGCCGTTTCTGAGCCCATTGCGCATTGTACCGTACGCCATTAGCGTAGCCGAAGCACAGCCGCCATTTGCATTCGTCGAAATGCACACCGGCCGCTTTATGCCCGCGATAACGGATCGCAGGTAGGACACAGGCGGTCCCTATCTCGTTTTTGCCCGTTCGAGCGCGACTTTTATTCGCCAGAAATCCCGCCGTGAAAGTCAGGATATTACGCGGCGTCTCGGAAGATATAAATCTCCGCCGATCGATGTCGTGTATGCGCGCAAGACACGAGTGAATCCCCCGAGTGAGGGGAACACCAAGAGCGGCATTACATCGACGTTATCATTTGCCACTCAACGATAGAAGTACTATTTAACACATGTTGTATGCAACAATTACATATAGCAGAATGAAAATTATAATATTGACGTGATGGTATTGTTATTTGGTATTTCGGACAATCAGCGTCCGAATTCCATTGTTTGCTAAACTCTCTGACAATATCCAGGTGGAAGAGAAAATCATAGCGACGTCAAAATAACGAGAAAATAAGTCATAAAAATAAAAAGTAAATAATTAATATTATTGTTGCTAAATTTCCGCGTATACAATGACATTTTTTAAGACGTACAGCGTAATATGTGGACCTATCGGACTTTGAAACACTACACTGAGAGAAAAATTATTTTAAAATCAACAAATATTTTATTGTTTACTTGATTTAAATAAACAATATTTGATTTAAGTAAAGAGAATGTAGATTTAAGTAAACATGTTAATGGCACCCATCAAGGAAATATTTATTGATTTTAAGATAATTTTTCTCTCAGTGTATAACTTCGTTGAAGATTAACATTTTTGAACACATTTCTTTCCCAGAAATGTAAATATATTTCTTTTCCAAAAATATAAAAGTTGTATGAGATAGCAGAGCAGTAAAAAATCAGAATCTGCAAGCAGATTTGCGCTGTTTTGAAATTGTCTCGGGCTCTCTGCGAAAGTTCGCGTGTAATTGAACGTCTGTCCGGGTCTCACAGCGCTATGCATTGTGGAGTATTAAAACTCACTTCTCGATCGTTTTCTCATCATTTGGACGTTATCGTGATTTTCTCTGTTCCACCTAGGACACAGGATTACTCGCAAGTGGCCCCTCTGTTTCGTTTCCCCCGAAACGATCACGATACGTACACGACCGTGCTCCTTGCGCGGAGCCATTAATTCCCAAAGTCCGAAGGGATCGGCGGACGATCCCTTTCGAGGGAAAGGATGGAGCCTTTGGCAATCCCTTGTTTATTCTTCAACGCTCATGCGGGGGAGATGGAGGAGGGGAGAGGGGGAGGACAGAGGGAGCTCTCCGGCCCGAGGCGCCACATCGATCTTGCCTTTTGCTTTACTCCTGCCCCCTCAACCCGGCCATTCCACGTGCAACACCTTTGGCCCCCATCGTAGCACCGCCGCCGCCGACTGGCCGCTTTTATTTCGCAGCGCTACCCGCCGCTTACACACCGAAAAGCTTATTTATTTCCTGCTTCCGGACGCGTGCGGCTTGTACATGGTTTCGCATTCGTCTGTTTCCGCGAGAGCGGACGGAAGAACGGCACAATGGCCAACGGGTGATTTGGAGCGACGGAGAAAGGTCAACTTTGATTAAAGCCACATCCGCCCGCCCGCCCGCTCTCTCACCAACCCGTTTTTCTCTCTCGCAAGCGCGGATTTCGGCAATATCCCCAGGTAAAAAAGGGAGAACGTTCGTCAACCGCACACATACACGTCTCCTGGGGTCTTCCCTTCGGGAGAACGGCGGTCTTGCGGGGCGATATGAAGGTTGTATGATCTCGTAAAGGCTTTATTTCGTGAATCATGAACGAATAGATTGTCGGAGGAGAGGGGAAGGGTAGAGGGAGCGAAGTAATTGATTCGCTTTTGATGTTGTACCGACCTTTGAGACCGACACGCGTTATGACAAAAGAAAGAGAGGGAATCGAGATAAAAAAAAAAGAAGAGATTGATCGCAGAGTTGCTCGAGCTGTTCTCCGGATATTTCCAGCACGCGTTCGAAAATTCAAGACTACCCAGTAAACACTGGCTAATAATAATGTTACAATTTCCCATTCGACAAAGTGAGTGTGATATAACATGCGTTGTATGTAACAGTTACGTCATTGAGTGGAAAATCGCATTGTTGTAATATTACACGTTAAAAAAACATTTTGTATTTGCGTCGAGATCGATTCGTGTAGAAATATTTGTGTTAAATTTTTAATGTAGTCACGCGCGTTAACTTAACATATCGTCCTTGTGTTGCTTTGATTATTTTGCGTCAAGTTTATTTTCATCATTTCTAGGCGCGTTAAAATAACACAACGGATATATAATATATACGTTCTAGATGAACGTATATATTTTATGCGTACGACGTGTATAGATAAGTTATTTGTTGACATATTTGCCGTGCGTTAAATCAACACGAAAATTAGGTGAAATGTGTTAAACCCATTCTACAATTGCGTAAGCGTGGTCGTAAACGTAAGAATCAACTAATTAGAATGTTTTATTTATTGATTGCTTTATTCTGATTGGTTGTCATAATCATCTACAACTATTTACAACTACACTTATGCAATTGTAGAATGGCTTTAAAACTTAACACGTAAAAATCTCGGCAGTGTGCTGTCGCTTGGTGTTTAATGAGTATGATTTCTGAAGGACGTTCCTGATAAAGGTGGAAATTCTCTTTTAGTTAAAGGTTTAGTTCTCTCTTAGTAATCTATTAAAGATACCCCTTGTCTGAGACCACACGGCTGATTTCTCTCTTACGTGATAACACTTGAGAACGAAAATGGGATCTCGACGGTGCCGGCAACGTCGGAGAACGGAATAAGCGAAGGTTGCTCAATGGACAGCGATAATCTTCTTTAATGAAATTGGAATTCAAAGTCGTTCTTTTACGACGTGGCTGTCGCTACTCTCGTCGCCAATTATATCAAGCTGCGGATGTATTATACATGAGGGAGGATCGAAGTGGGCAAATAGAACGTCGCCGTGACTGCTGACGATTCACTCCCGCGTCACTCACTCAGTCACTCGCTCGTAGTTTCACCGATCTGGGGGAGAAGTAAGACAATCGGCCAAATGTAATTTCCGACAACGGAGTCGCCCAGCTGCTGACGTGCAGTTTCTCGTCGCGTGACACGGCGATTTAGCAGTTCCCGTATCCTAATTAAGAACTCCATTTCGCGATTCTTATTCCCGATTGAGTTCAACCACGAGGTCGACGTTCCCCGACAGCAGTTATTCGCAATTGAAACTAACCGACTGACACGTGCTGGCGGTCGAACTGAAACGAGGAAAGGGCATTCGTTCGCGCACGTAGCACGAAGTTGAATTGCCGACTACGAGATAGACGAGCGCGACGTTTTTCCACGACGTTGAAATTGAACGGTGATCTCCCGTCGTTCGTCCCGTCTCGGGACCCTGCGCAGTCGCGACGGGAATGTGATACGAATTGATCCCTAATGTTTCATTACGTAATGGCCCCGAGAGTTCGGTTACCGTCGGATATACTTCTCGACTTCCACGCTCGGTTCGCCCGCTTTTCTCTCGCATCGCCATAATTAAAGTCAATATTGTAGCTGTACTTACCTGAGATGATAACCCGAAAGGTCGGTAATGTTGGCGGGAGAGAGACAGATAGAAAGAGAAAGAGAGGGGGGAGAGAGAGAGAGAGAGAGGCCAGCGAAGGTCAAATCGTAATACAAAGAGGAATCGTTAAAGAATCGAGACAACTCGCGTTTTTCTCTCTCTTGTACATATCTGTGTGTACATGTATGTATATATTTATAATCGCGATCATCATAAAAGTACAATAATAGCTTTATATCAAATTACGAGGAGAAAGTCAATATTCACACGAGTAGACGTGGGCGATGGCTTCCGAGAATATCGATTCGCTGCGGATCGTTGCGTGTGATTTTTACAGTTCTTCCCCCTTTTTTTCTTTTAGTCGTTCGTCTCTTCTGCAGTTTTGTCTCTTTTTTTGTTGTGCTTTTTTGCGTCTCTTGGACGATTTGTTTTCTTTTTTATCCTCTTCTTATGCGATCTCGAAACGAAACATGAGGGAAAGAACGGACGCGAGCGATTGACAAGAAGAAACAGTAAGAATAACGCGGAAAATGGGGCTATTAAACAAAACATCGTTGTAGACAATCAAATAATAACAACAAACAGTTTACAAAACGCAAAATGGCCGTTGCGGGCACGCGTTGGGGCTTGGGAGGTACTGGAATGACGACTGACGTCGCGCGTCGGATAACTGGACGATCGCAGTGGCAACAGGAATAAGAGTCTGTTGGTTCTTCTGTGTATTGCGACCTATGTCGATTAGGCGAGAGGCAGTTTCGAGGTGGGAGAACAAAGCTCGCGCGTTCACGGTGACCCGACTTTCTTTCCCCTCTTCCTCTTCTCATCGCCGTCATTCTTTTCTTCTTCTCTTCTCTTTTTCCATACTCTTCTCGATCTTTACGTTCCGTCCTCCTCCCCGCTCGTCATCTCTTCCAATTCATTTCTTTCGCCTCCCCCTTCCTGATCCTTGCGACTATTCTCTCTTTCGTTCGCTCACTTGTTACTATTATCCTTTGTACAAATATATAACATTCATAATTCACGATTACGATTACATGGTCCGTGGTTCAGCCTAATGTACGGAGACCACTTCACGTGCATCTCCCTTCAGCCGCGCTGAAGCCGGGGGGTGTCGGTAAAGCCTTGCTTGTTGAGGAGAAGCGAAGAAGGAGACGCACATTCGTTCTCTTTAGAACTCCACGGTCGTCGATTGCGTCAAGAACAGGTGTTGGGTGAAGGAAATGGATATATCGATAGGTAGATCGTTGAATGCAATTCGAGGATACTGTCGAGCGAACGGGCCGACCGCTCCCGACTGTTGCAGCGCACAACACTCGCAGCTTGTTCGTATTGTCGCCCGGCCGAAGTTGTTCTACTTGTTGTTGTTGTTGTTGTTGTTCGGTGTTCGGGGTTATCTGTTTTGTACGCGACGTTAGTTCCTCGACGAGACAATCGACGAAGTTTCCTCATTGCCGTTACTTCGGGGGGACAGAGAGAGAGAGAGAGAAAGAGAGAAAGAGAGAGAGAGAGAGAACGTCGGAGAGGGGGGAGGTGAAGGGGGAACGCGAAAGGGTGCGGGATCAAGGGTGTCACTAATCAGGCACTTTATAATGTCCTTCACCCTTTCTCTCCGTGCTTCATCACCGTCCGGCATCGGAAGTGTCTCGATACGTGTACGTGCGACGACGACGACGGCAACGACGACGAGATCGGCGACGCACTCGACAACGACGACTGGCAAAAAGTATATCTCTAGCTACAGAACATGTATCGTACACTCGCGCATTAAACAATTTTTTTTTTCATTTTTCCTCTCGCTCGTTCGCTTTCTTTCTCACTCACTCTCACTCTCACACTCTCTCTTTCTTGATTCGTACGTCACTCTACGGAGTTCTTCTACTATCACGTTTTCAACAAATTTTCCTCCGTTCCCTCCCTTCATTACGATTCCTCAATCTCTATCCACTCCTCCCTTCCTCTGTGCGTGTTCACCAGCGTCTTCTTCTCATTGTTTTTCCCTCATCGTCACGCGACGAATCTTATATATCCCGTCGCGATCCATTATCTCCTGCGCGGCTCCCCCCGAACTTCGCTGGCGCGAAAGCACGTAACTTCTGACTCGCGAACCAATCACAATCGAGACTCGTCGATCTCCATGCGACTCCTTGACGAGAGGAGAGGTCCTGTCATTGGCTACGTCCCTGTTGAGAGGTTTAGGTCATCAGCTCCGTCGTGTCGTCCACGTCCGCGTCGTCGGGCGGCTCTACTCTCACGGCGAGCTGCGTGTATCCCAGGTTAGCCTCCCTTCTACGAGACCAGGCCTGCGAACAGAGCGGCGATATATACGCGTTTATCTCCCTAGTTTTCGTATAAGGACTATTTATCTCGCCGAGAGATAAATCAAATTTTTTGAATATGACAATAATTTTTATTAATGATAAAAATTCATTAGTATACATGATATAATAAAAATAGCAAATAGAAGGACAGAAAAGAGAAGAAAGAAAGCAGCGAAGTCAACAGAAATAATATGGTAAAAATGCAATAAAAAATGGATTTTATATATATAAAAGCCGTTCAATAAAAAAAAAAAAAAATGATATAAAGCTGTGGAATTTTTATATGACTCGGGAATACGGAACAATTTTTTAAATAAGCGTTATTTATATAAGTGGATTCATTGGATGTAGGCATTATTGATTGCTCACCTGTAAAGCAATGAATATCGACGCAAACAACGCGACCGATGCGAGGCAGATGGCAACCGCCATGGTTGTGGCCGCTGTCACAGCCAATGTAGCTGAATCATTGTTACTGCTTGTTCTGCCGTTCTCGTACGCTTCAGGGACAGCAGAGTTGTCCAGGAACTCTGTCCCGGGTACCCTTCTCTTGCCAGCCGGCGAACTGTTTGTACAGCCGCCTGCGAACATTAAAGAGAGATGCATTCAGATAATTTTCTCGTCATTGTGAAGTGATCGTGATTTCCTTCTCTGTTCGGATTCTCACCGGTTTCCAGGTCGCAGAGGCAACACTCTTCGGCCTGGGGCCCTTTCTCGCTGCCTGTACAGCACGGCACGCACTGATTGTTTAATTTATCCAGATGCAACGGCAACGAGCACGCGGAGCAGCTGAACTTGCCGGGGCCGGTGCATCTTCGGCAGTCAGAATGGCAGCTTTTGCAGAGCTGAGTTAGGGAATCGTAGTACTGTGCGCCCAGACACTCCATGCACAGACCACCTTCTAGCATCGAGTGCGGCGGGCAGGAGGTGCATTCTAGCGGACCTTCGCCTACAACAGACATCTTTACGTAGCACATTTTCCTAGTCGAGTGGCATCTGGAGAAGCGCAAATGCGATTGACTTATAGTACCTTTACACGTGCGGCAATAGTGGTGACATTTCTGACAGCCGTAATTGGATTTGAAGAACCCTTCCGGGCATTCCGGATGACACTCGCCGGCTGCTAGTTGCCACCCGCTCGGACAAGTGACACACTGATCCCGCCGTGGTCCCGAACACGTTTTACATGACAAGTAACATTTTGCGCATTGGCCTCTGTCGCTGTAATAACTGAAATCAAACAGACATCCTCGTAAAAATATACACAAACATCGACGTTTGGTTTGGTTCTGCTCTTATCTGTCACGATGAAGAAACACCCCGTTTCCTTACCCTTGCGCGCAGGACGATCTGCATTCTCCGCTCTGCAGTTGCAGCCCGTCCTGGCAAGCAGTGCAGTTCAGACGGGAGACGCAGCTCTTGCAAGTGTGTAAGCACGGGACACAAATTGGCCGCGACGGTTGCGCCACCGAGTAATAACCGTCGTCGCATTGGGACACGCAACGTTTACTCTGGAGGAGCGTCGGATTCGGGCAAGATATGCAGTGATCCTCCGTGGAGCCGGCGCAGGTCTCGCAGGACGAGTGGCAAAGCTTGCATTGACCATCCTCGTAATACTGGTTGGAGTCGCAGTTGCTACGGTTCTCAGGCGCGCACAGACCCTTCTTGTTCAGACTCCAACCCTCAATGCAGCTCGTGCAGCTCAGTGTGGCGCAGGTCGCGCAACCGGGCGGACACGCCACGCACTCCCGTCGCTTCTTGTCGGCGGTGTAGCCGGCTGGGCACGACGTCTGACATGTGCCTGCGACATTCGAATCCACAGGGGATTGATACGTCGTACGCTACTCGGATGTTTACGCTTAACGTGGCGGTACAACATGTGGCGAATAAACGAAGATTCTATAGAGACTCTAAAAGTGAGCAACTAAGAAAGAAGAAAAATTGGCTAGAGCCAGATATGACTGCTAAATAACATTCCTGCGAGATTATTTCTTTTACGAGATATTATGAATTCTCCTAACAATAACAAGTAACGAATGCATCGCAAATTCGTAACTATTTATTACCCGGGCAGTAATCGCGATTTTGAATATCCAAGTTATAATGACAGTACTACACGTGATACGAATATCTCGAATTCTCGAATATCTCGACAAAAACGAGTCAGATTTGGCTGGCAAAGGGAGATGAACGTATCGCCTGATTTGCGTTTGTCCCAACGTGTGAGCAATTCAGAGGGTAGCTGACAAATGAAATCACACATACAAAGGGCTGATATCGCAGAATGTCGCGTCATCATCTCGTTGATTGCCCAGTGCGCACTAGTGAGAGCAGAACGAATCGTGATTACTCACTGTTCAGAGCGAACAACCCAGATCGGCACACGATGCACTGATTCTCCGCCGTGCCGTTGCAGGTCTCGCAGGTGGAATGGCATGACGCGCAATTGTAGTCCTGCGTCTCGTACGTATAAGGAGGACACGCGGCGTAACACTTGTTCTCGTGCATCACCAAGTGATGTTCGCAGCTAGTGCACTTGTCTGGTCTGTCCTGGCAGCTGGCGCAGTTCGCTTCGCAGGGCACGCACGTGCTGTTCTCGGTATCTGCGCGGGAAAATGCGTTGCGTCATTCACTGTCTCGATTTCGAGACGGGAAAACATCTCGATGGGGAGGCTGGATGCGGAATATCGCGAGGGATTAGGGGAACGCCAATCGATCGTGTAATTCCGGCGTACTTTCGTAATAGTCCTCCGGACATTGCTGAAGACAAACTGCCAGGTCGGTGACTCGAAGGTGAGCGGGAGCGCACGACAGACAGGAGTCCTGACCAGCACCGGCGCACACCTCGCAGGACTCGTGGCACGGCCAGCAGACGCCACCCTGATTCGGGAAGCTCCTCGGCGGGCAGCGACTGACGCATGTGCTAAAAAAGATAGGAGGTCCCGCGTGTTTCCAAGATCTTTTCTTGTCGCGCGAGATGAAGGTGAGATGGTGTATGAGGTATGAGAGAAGCGACGTGAGTGTCTAACGCCAAATATGAGCGCGTAAATAATATGGTGAGTGATCGGAAACGTTAGCTTGATCACAAGTGTTGCATTGCTTACAAAAAAAAGAAAAGAAAAGAACATCTCGTCACATACAAAGTCGTGGCACACTCAAGCGTTCCTACTGTTGCTTACTGTTGCTCTCGTAGCATTGTAAGATTACATGTTAAGTTTTCACTATTCCAGTTTCATTAGTCCTGCGTATAAATCGGTCGCTGCGTTATGCAATACGCGTGATGTAATCGCCCAATTACATTTTAGCGTCAATAATCCGAAAAGCAACATCGGAATCTCGCTTATAGCGAGAAGGGGGAGAGCATAGGGGATACAGAAACGTTACCTTCAGGGGCCTCGCTTGGGAGGGGTGATTGATAATCAGCGGACAAGCTAAAAAATTCATTCTTTACGGGCTACATATTCCTATCGGCAGACAAATGACGGCGATTACACTCCATCTTACTGCGACACGATCAGGGAGAATGCGGGGGAGCCTGGTATCGTGTACTCACTTATCGAGGCGATAATTTTTACAGGCGACGCACTGCGTCGGGCCCTTGCCGTAGCAACCCTGCGAGTCGCACTGGGGGTCGCAGCCGTGCAGTATCCTCCTGGTGGTATCCAAGGAGCCGTCCACTTGCGCAGACGACGCCCCCAAGGGCGAGTCATAGGCGGACGCCGATGAGACGTCGCCGGGCAGTCGATTCGTCAGTAACGGCGCCGACGAGCCGTCCAAAGTGGCCACGGATGCTTGTACGTTCGACGCGGCGCCGGCGTACGGGCCCTGGTAGCTCTGAAAGGTAGACGTAGAAAAGAAGTCGCTGTTGTCCGGATAGTCCAGCTGTACCGTCGGTACGTCTACTGTGAACGGATAACGCGCGGTGGCGTATGCGGAATGTACCGGGTTAAAGTGCCGGTTGCGCAACCGGATCGGGTTCGTCGCCGTGCCGTAGAAGATCAGCTGCCACTTCTTCAGGATACCTGCAAACAGCGTCGGCGTAGGATCGCCGAGTTATGACATGGAAAGACTGGGGGGTTGGCTGGTCGCGACGACTTGAGGCGCGGGCACAAGGAAGATCCGAGAGAGCGGCCTGATTGACTCGGTCGTGTTGCAAAAAGCGGCGCGTAACTGCCGCGCTTGAGATTACTTCGCCGGCGAAGTTATTAAGAAGAGTTCCTCTCGAGTTCGGGATTGTTCCCGAATGGAACAATCGCCGTTTCTCTTTGTCGTCCCCGTAGTCGTCGTCGAACTTTCTGCTCGCGCCTCGTTGAAGTCGTGTGATTTGCGCAGGGTCGTGAGGGAGATGAGGGGAGGACTCGCCTGGTGAATTGACGTGCCGATTTCCGGCGTTAATGATCTGCAGGGTCCATCGACCGTCCGCCTTCTCGCCCCAGAAGTGCACGCTGAGGAAGGGCCAGTCGTCGAAGTTGGAGCTGAGGACGTCGCGCGGCCGTTCGAACAGCAAGGTCGACGTCGTGCCCATCGGCGAGGTCAGCAGCAGCCTCAGGTTGCCTCGAGGGAAGAATCGCAGGGAGACCTGTTTCATAACATGAAACTCGAGTCTCGCGGATTTCAGAAAGAAAGAAAGAATCAACTGAGCCAGTAAGAGGTAACGCAGAGTATTAGTTGCGTGTATGTTCAGCTAATTTTTATGATTTTAATTCAACATACTACGACAAAATTTATACAGTTCATAAATAAATTTATTTGTAAAATTATCTAACCTATATAATTATAAAATTTATAAATTCGATTCTCATTAGCTTATTTGATATTTTCTTGACTGTACACCTGAGAAATCCTTTTTATTAGTCGATTCGTAAATGTTGCATTCTTTACCAGTAGTAGTTCACATGACACTCATATTTATCGCATAGAATGACGAAATAAAAATACGAAAAAAATACAAGCCAATTTTCTTAATTTCTCTCGCAGATTTAATCCATCATTTAAAGAGAAATGTATAAAAAATTTAGAAAATCTGATGTTTATGAAAAAATAAAAAAACACAATTTCTAGACAGATTTTTATTTCTTCAATGTTTTCAATTTTTCATTAAATTGATGCAATAATTAATTTTGTATGAAATTGTTTGATATTTTATGCAACAGATTTATTAAAAGCTACACTCAGATTTTCATATCACATTTTACACGTATTATTTCCGGCAAATTTTCATTACTTTTGTCGTATTTTTTTCATTTTTTTTATTTTGTCATTCTGTGCGATAAATATGAATGGTATGTGAACTACTACTGCTAAAGAATGCAATATTTACAAATCGACTAGTAAAGAGAATTGCTGCCAAATGTTCGTACATTTGTCTGTTGAGGGATCCCTCGAGTCACTAGTCTCTTACCGCGCGGCGATCTTACCTTGCACTGCACATGTTCGAGAAACCGAACCTCGTTCAAGGACCCGGCGCAGCCACTGACATCCATGTACACGCTCAAGGTGTAACCGTACGTGGGATCGATCGCCCTTTCCTCGTTGATCTCGTCGGACTTGCAGATGTGCTGAGGCGGCACGTTGGTCCACTGCTCGGCCAGAGTGACCATAGCGCCCGCGTCCATCAGACCGTAGCCGAACTTGTGGGAGATCTTTCTCTTTACTCCATTAAGTATCCAGCCCGACTCGTTGCTCAACGGCTCGGAGCGCGAGGTGAGCACCACCAGGTATTGCATGTCTCGCCACGTCAGGTTGGGGTTCGCTTCAAGCGCGAGGGCGGCGATGCCGGCGGCGAGCGGTGCCGACGCCGACGTCCCGGTGTGTTCCACCGTGCAGATGTGATCGGGCCGCAGCTTGGCGTCCATGTCCACCGTGGCGACGCTTTTGTCGTTGCCTGGGGTGCCGGACGAATACGTGGACGCCAAAGTGGAGCTGCACTCTTCGAGGTACCATGGCTTGTAGCCGCCTTGGGTCGCGCTCGAGATCGACAGCGTGAAGATGCTGTTCGTGTAGCCGTCGCAGTTGCAGGAGTCGGTGTGCCTGCCGCCATTGCCCGACGCCCATACAAAGATCGAGCCCTTGCTCTTGCGACCCTGCACGCGAATGGGAACAACGAACGTGTGATGCTGATGTTCATCGTGAGCCACGAGTGCGACCAGCGAAGCGATGGGATGCTTTTTAGAAGCGGCACGAGTGGTTCTCGCGAAGCGAGAAATTGGAATGTAATTTATAGTGTAACTAATGTGTAATTGATAGTGTAATTAATGTGCTACTTTGTACGAAATGTAAGACGGAGCAGGACGCTTGGCGATACGTCGTTTTCTTTTTCATTTTACGTGTATTACATGTCGTATATATGCCTTAATGTTTATTTATTATTATCATTAAGGCGAGTAAATTTGATCTTAAATTGAATCAACTTTCAAACCAGAGAAAATTGTATTATTATTAAGTTATTATAACATAGTCTTTTTCAACGCACACGCAGAGATTTTTTTGTGAATGCAGAACAATGAAAGTATAATTTACTAAGGTTCCCTGCAGTTCTCAACTTTGTTAGAGGTAAACACGTGAAAATTGTACAAGAAAATTTAGATGCAATGTTAAGACATATAACATTTGGATAAGTCGATATAATATCTAGTAGCACAATAGTAACAAGAATTTTTTTCTCAGATTGTTTCTGCACGGAGAAAATATCGTAAAATATCGTAGTAAAAATTATGATAAAATATTTCCTTTTACAATGTTTTTGTAAAGCTGAATTATATAGAGATTAGGACGAATTATTATATAGAAATAGCAAAATTGGTGCGATCTACCAAATATACGATATCGTTAAAGTAAAAATAGTAATTTTATAATAAAAAGTCAATCGTGCATAAAATTTTTAAACAAATATAAAGTAATTTCGGTCATAATGGTGCATACAATATTAGAAAAATTTTGTTGCAATTTTTACTACAATATTTTTATGTATATACATATTCGTGCATCGTGATTATTATTATTGCTTATTCGGAAAAATGACAATAATACCTCAAATATTAATCAAATATAATTCAGAACAAATAGCAATTGTGATATAAAAAATTTAAAATATAAAATCATATATTTACAATAATATAAAATCACGTATAAAACAGAAATAATATTCGGTACGTCGTAGCCGTTTTGGCCGTTTCCTCGAATAATCCACGGTCGTGATGCGTGAATATGTAGACACAATGCGTATAGTTGAAAAATCCTAGTTACCATTGTGCCACTGATGTGGATGTTAAAGCTATTATGCCGGTCAGTGTGTACTCACGTCGACGTCCTCGCGCGGATCCGAGGCCGTAGAAATGAATTTCACGCGGGAGAAATCATCGCAGAGCGCGGTCGCGCTTTTTTAATTAGCACTTGTTCGCGGGGAAGAGCAAAAAAAGTGAATAGTAACCGAGTTTTTTCGAACAATGTAATGTGTAACGTGAAAAGTTATTCCAATAGCGTACTGCGCCGACCATTAGTTTGCGAAAAATTACAGAAAATAAAATTGTCGATAGAAAAAAAAGCAATTTGCCTCGACTCTACATGTTAAACAAATTATTTGCCGACACGAATCAATATCTCTTTTTACGAACAAAACCAAAAAAACAAACAGACACGACTTAACCAAGCGCCGAATCAATTTGTTTACGTTGTAAGCAAAACACGCTGCGTCTAAATTTTCAGCAAGAGTGTGTGTACAGAGTGTATGCGTGTGACAACGGCCCCGGCCGTGGCCAAGGAACGCGAAGACCGTCGTCGTCGTCGAGTCAACGCGAGGTCGAAAATTGCGACGAGGCAAATCCTCGTGTATATAATTAATGCCGACAATTTTCGCTTTACGTCGCGTCAGTGCGACGTTGGGCGCGCCATTCGCTTGAAATCCTCGAAGTGATGGAATAAAATGTCGAGGCGAAGGCTCTCACGACGGCAAATAAATTGATCCCTTCGCTTCGTGGACGCGCGCACGGAAAGTACGCGAGATATAGCTTACGCTCGTCACTCCGTAAATAAACGCCCTCCTGGCGAGAGGGCCCGGCCCGTCGACAGTCTTGCCGTCGTCCTCGGGACCCCAGGAGGCGCTGTATATGTCGATGTGTTCAGGATTCAATCCCAGCGCTCTGGCTTCGACGGCGTCGTTTACCGGGCCATCGAGCATTCGCACGCCTGAGAACACGACAGATATGTGCGTGAGTGAGTCCTCCCTCTGGCCGATCTCTCGCGTGCCATGATTCTGACTCGTCGTCGTCATCGTCGGCGACGGATCGCGTGGATCACGCGAATCGGTTCAGCAACCGATTCAAAATGAACAAAAAGAAGAAAGAAGGCACGGGAAGGGCGAATTAATTATTGCAAATGCGAGTGTCTTCGCGCCTGACTGCGCGTTCTGCATCTATTGAGGCAATCTGTGATCACAGCCGTCCTCGAGTGCGCAAATGCACGGGTCGTGTCTGATTTCACAGATAGCTGCAACGTGCGATCATTCAAAATGCACACAAAGAAAAATAGAAAGCGCGAAGTAAGATGAAAGTAGCAATTTCCGGACACGTATCTAACCCTGGACATTTTGATTGTTTTGATCTTTAAATATGAATGTTTGAACTTTTATTTGTGTTTAGAACCGTCTTGGAGGGCGAGGATTTATTTGTGTTTAGAACCGTCTTGTAGGGCGTCAACTGATTTCACAGGTATCCGAGACGCGAAACCATTTGAAATGCGCGAAAAATAGGAAGCGAAATATGTGAATTAATTGGAGCGTAAATAAAAATCGATCGCTCATATGAGTGTCTCTCCTGGACTCTCGCGGCGTCTGTCTGCGCGTCCTATATCTACTTGGAGAGTTTATGCAATTACGATCGTCATCGGATATGCAAATCGCACGAAGTGATTTCGCAGACAGCTGCAACGTGCGATCCTTCAAAATGCGCAAAGAAAAAGAAAGCGCCAAGTATGTAAATTAATTAGTGTAAATGTGAATCAAACGCTCATGCGAGAATGTCTCTTCGACTTTTGCGATGTCTCTTTGCGCGTTCTATATCTACTTAAAGAATCTGTGGTTACGGTCGCCCTGGAGTGTGCAAATATACGATTTCTACAAAATGATTTCGCAGATAACTGAAATATGCAGTCGTTCAAAATGCGCAAAATAAACTAGAAAGCGCGACGTATGCAGATTAATGAGAATGCAAGTCTAAGTCGATCGCTCATCCGCGTATCCTTAACTGTCGTGATGTCTGCCCGTGTATTCTGTATCTACTGAGGCAATCCGCGATCACAGTCGTCCTCGAGTACGCAAATGCGCGGGTCGTGTCTGATTTCACAGATAGCAGCGATGTGCAATTGTTCAAAATGCGCCCAAAGAAAAATAGGAATTACGAAGTAAGTTGAAAGAAGCAATTCCCGGACGCATACCTAACCCTAGACACTTTTATTGTTTTAATCTTCAAATGCAAATATTCGAATTTTCATTATAGAAAATATATATGTATCCTTTTTATGTTGAAAGTTTATAAGTATTCGTATTTTTAAAAACCAAAACAATACGAATGCTTAGGATTAGATACGCACCTGGGCGAAAAAGAAGATAGAAAGCGCAAAGTATATGAATTAATTTGAATGTAAGTTTAGATTGTCCGTTTTTTCGTGTGTTTTCTCGACTACCTCTGCGCGTTCTATATTTACTTGGACGCGATTATCGAGACGCGCATTAAAATTCACTCTGCTATTACTAAACTAGTTTTTTCTATTTTTTACCTATAATATTATATGATTTTAATGAAACTCTCAGACAGAAGTATTTATGTTTTAAAAGAATTATTTCGCGATTTTGTCTTCACTTTTCTTCAAGATAGATAAAGAAGCACATAAAGAACATACTTCTGAGGTCATTTCGGTCTTCCCTATATACTATTTCAATACTTCGTTTGCTCTATTTTTGTATACAATTACCAACCGTATAATATATTAAAATCAGAGACTAAAACCGACACGATTCGGACAAATCGAGTATCTCTACCGAGTTTAAATCGCGACAATATCATTTTGTGAAAAGGATATTATGATGGACACCGACTAATATCAAGTGGTCATATTCGGTACTCGGTTCTCCAAAATAACACTAAAATAACACTAATATACTGACTGAAATTCCCGATAAAAATAACCGGCTGATGGATAATATCCGACGTCTCGAGTTATAAGGTTTGTTTGCAATACGCGCAGTGAGCTTGGCGTAAGTT
Source organism: Odontomachus brunneus (assembly GCF_010583005.1). Taxonomy (NCBI): domain Eukaryota; kingdom Metazoa; phylum Arthropoda; class Insecta; order Hymenoptera; family Formicidae; genus Odontomachus; species Odontomachus brunneus. The sequence continues at coordinate 26,715 of NW_022639772.1, read as the reverse complement.
GGAGAGAGAGTAAAAAATTAAAATAATTTATATAATTTATAAAATTGAAGTAATTTATTTCGCTTTTACACTGTCCTACACTCTGGCTTCCGCTTACACCAAAAATATTTCTCTTAAGTAAGAGAATTACAATATAGGCGCGTAAGCAAAATAGATACATTTTATTTCTTATAGTGCTATAACACAAATATATTTAAGCAAAATTTAAGCTAGATCTAATTGTATAAATTATATAAATTATTTTAATTTTTTACTCTCTCTCTCCAACTTACGCCAAGCTTACTGCGCGTATTGCAAACAAACCTTATAACTCGAGACGTCGGATATTTTCCATCAGCCGGTTATTTTTTTCTGTAATTTCAATCAGTATTATTTTAGTGTTATTTAATTTTGGAGAACCGAGTACTGAATATGACCATTTGATATTAGTCGGTGTCCATTATAATATCCTTTTCACAAAATGATATTGTCACGATTTAAACTCGGTAGAGATACTCGATTTGTCCGAATCGTGTCGGTTTTAGTCTCTGATTTTAATATATTACACGCGACGGTTGGTAGTTGTATGCAAAAATAGAGCAGACGAAATATTGAAATGGCATATACGGAAGACCAAAATGGCCTCAAGAATACGTTCCTCATGTGCTTTTTTATCTATCTTGAAAATAAATGAAGACAAAATCGCAAAATAGTCCTTTTAAATATTTCTGTCTGAGAGTTTCATTAAAATATAACAGTCCTGACGTTTCGTTCTACAACCGGACCCTCTTCAGTGGTAATACAAGTCAAGAGTCATAAAAGATTATGTGGCTATATACCCAAAGTCAAAACAATTATACAAGTCAAGCGAAGAGGCAGAGATTGAATATCGCAAAACTCCCCCAGAGACACACAAAGCGGCACACAATCCATTAGGAGCAGAAACCAGGCTCCGCAGAGATAAATAAATAAATGTAGATATAGTAGAAGAGGTACACCAGAGTAAGGCTAGCCAAAACCATCCAGCTGCATTATATTAGATCCAGCTTAAATTTAGCTTAAATACATTTGTGTTATAGCGCTAAGAACTGCACTCGATTCTTAAAGGTTCTTTTTTTTGTAACTTGCTTTACGTTTTCATCAAGTCTTTTTCAGATTTTCCATTTTATTTCTTTCTCAAAGCTTACGTCAAACTTACTCCGTATTATTGTAGACGAGTCTTTACGCGATAGTGACGTCCCGGTAGGTAACGCAGGACGAGATCTCGATTCCCGACCGCGACACTATTACCACCGCGACTGCCGTGTATCTCGGCGTTAACGAAATTTCGCTCGCCGACCGGCTATATCGGAATTTCTAATTTCGCCGCGACGATAGCGCGGTTATATGACCACTGCCCTCCAATTCAATATCGGGAGATCCGGCTATCACCGTGTCGTTTCGCGTTATCGTCCCGGTCTCCTGGTGCCCGCTCACACCGGCTCTCGTCGTAAGCTGCCCCCGGCAGGGCGGCTTACGGACCTGTTCGTTTCGTTTCGAAGTGGGTTACCAGAATTAATACGGCTCGATAGCATCGTCGAGAAAGGCGGCGGGCGCCCGGAAAACCTGGCCTATTCTTCAGCGAGCCGAGACGATAACCGGCTACTAGCAGTCCTGACATTTCCAGCGGCCGCGGGACTATTTATTTCCGCGAACTGATTTCCGCGAGAACTGAGTCGCGACTAGAACAGTCTCGCAAAGGGGCTCGGAATCAGACAATTGAAAAATCTACTCGGAAACTGGAGCGGCGGCGGCCTCCACTCTTCCCGCGTCGATCAGTTGCTGTCGTTAAGGGAATGCTGGAATCGAGATCTTTACCGGCAGCATGTCAACTTTTCTCTGCGAAGTTTACGTTGCATTGGTTGCACAGAACTAAAAATACTCTGATACGACAAAAATACGCGCGAGCATGAATTGGAACGTTGCTCAATATATGACAAAAACGAAAAAAATTCCAAAGTTGACATTTCGAGTGTCAATTAGTCTATCAGTTAAAGTAAATATTCGCCTAATACAAAATATTTGTAGCTTATACATACTGAACGCGAGTTTACTCCGCTCAGGAAAATTTCAAAGAACTGTTGTACCTTCATACTTAAATTTAAAATATTAAAAATATCGAAAAAGTTTAAAAAGATTTCTATATTAGGTTTTCTATTAGATATATGCACTGAGAGAAAAAATAATTGGAATAACTATAATCTCACTATATTTTATAGTTCGTTTTGGCCTCAAACATATATTTATAGTTTATCTAAACATGAAGTTATAGTAGAATGAACACAGATTTATAGTCACCATCTTATTACTCTATATATATGGTAAAGCATCTTTTGGGAATATAGTTACATATACCTATATTTGCCAAATATTCCAATTGTATTGACTATATAAAATAGTTAATTTCTCTTACCATTCAATATTTGCTACCTTACTATAGTTTTTATTTCAAATAATTATAATTCTTGGTAAAAATTTTACACGGGTCAGTTATACTATGCTCATATTGTAAATATTACAAATATTATGATAACATTTACTATAAAAATTATATTCCTAACTATAATCTTTTTACTATGCCATTATAGTTCCAAATATCATACATTTTTTTCTCAGCGTGCTAAAACAAAGTAACACACATTTATGTAACATATGTATGTACAAGCATATGAAAAATATAAAAATGATTGCACAGTGACGATCGTTTCTATATTATTTTTGAAGGTCGTCATCAAGTTCAACATCCTCTTAAAAGGTGTCAGTTTTGAAATTTTTATTGTTTTCGTCAAATATATTTAGTAATCCTCCAATTCTTATTTTAAGATAGAACTAGCGCCACACTACTATCAAAAAGTTCGGTCCTACAGTAGAAAGCAGAAGTTCCTCCTTGGTTATGTGTGCAAATGTTTGATTGAGATTGTTTCTACTACATATACACATAAGACAGTGACGCGTCCCAACGAACGCATACTAACACATGCGCTGTTGTCACACTTCACGGCTCGTACTTACAATAATACTATAGATTAGGACATTTAGAAGTCGATATCTTTAAAATTACATGGTCAGAAATTCTGATATTTTTGTATTATGTCCGTACATTAGTCTTGAATATTACTTTAGTTTTTCATAAAAATGTTAGATGTAGTTTGATCATCAGAATTACAAATATTTTATCGGAAGCCATTTTCGTATCTGCGATACACGTTAAAAGTGCTAACTTTGACTTTCGTTATCTCAGCTTTCGCATGGCCAATCTATTTCTTTGCACCAATAATTAGATAATATTTAAATCTATATATAGTGTAAATTTCAACGAATTCTTGGATAATTCATTTTATGTATGTACTACCTTAACAGATACTTTAATTGTGTAACATAAAAGTATTAATTCCAGGATATTCTTATTGTTTTGGTCTTTAAATACAAATATTTAGACATTTTTAGCTAATATATATAATGTTAAAGGTTTAAATATCTGTATTAAAAAACCAAAACAATAAAAATGTTCAAGATTAGGGACGTGTCCAAGCACTGGGGCTACTTTCATTTTGAGGGCATTTGTAATTCCGTGCACCCAATGCAATATAAACTTTGCAGAAAGCAGTCAGTATTTTGTCGGCTAAGTTTTCAAGTATGATATTCCCGTCATATCGACGCGGATTATCAAAGATATTGCAGAGTGGCGAGACGGTTTATAATATAAATGGAAACGATCGAAAAGGGGATTTCGGTACTTTTATATCCGGCAAGCTCACAGCGTGTGTCGCAGACCTTTTCCACGCGAGAGAAGAGTGGGAGGGAGGGAAGGAGAACGAGAGCGGACGAGCGCGCTCTCATCACCTGAAATGCTAACAGCCGTAGATAACAACCTATTTCGAATTTCAACAAAATCCACCCCGGACATAAAATATCTGCAGCAATTTCTGGGCTATCAGACGCAGGAGTATCGGTAAAGGGAAATATTGATCCGCTACAGGGCTACCCCGCCGTGGTACTATTCAATTTTCGTCCGATCTACAAGATATAACACGCTGTAATTTAACAATATATAAAACTTTGCTCTTTTTCATATCGCTTCGACAGCATAATCTGTTCCACACGGTGGAATTAAAATTTCGTTAAGTGGATATATCTCTCGAAATTGCACGTGAACGGTACGAGAAAGAGAAAAGGCGGGGGAGACAAAGAAAGAACGGTACTTGCGATCCGGATTAATAGCGTTTTGGCGATTTTTAAACTTCTTATGGCGGATTTAGATCTCATTACGGGGCAAGCTCTTCAATTAATTTATGCTTTGGTCTTTCCTCGTCTACGAACGTTAAAATTGCATTACGAAGTAATCTTCTTAAGTCTCGTTTTTTATTATTCCTAATTAGTTCCCTCTTAATCGCCTAACGAACCCCACCGCCGAGCGGAGTCGATTGACTTACCAACGATACTGGTCGCGGCGTGTCGCTGATGTCACGAGTAAATAAAACTGAATTGACTTTTTCTCTGGGAGGAGAACGGCTATTTTTAATTCGATCAATCGCTTCTCATTCCCTTCCTCTCGCTCTCTTTGTTCCTCTTTTCTTACCTCCGATACTGGCGTTGTAGGCGACGCCGACACCGCAGTATTGGTTGAAGGCGACGGCGGCGACTTCGCCGGCACATCGAGTGCCGTGCTTGTTGTCGCCGTTGTCCCGCGGCATCGGGTCGTCGTCGTTGTCGTTGATGTCGGTGCTAGCCTCGTGATCGTAGTTCAGCGCCAGGTCGGGATGGTTGGTCTGGATGCCGTCGTCCAAGATGGAGACGACGACACCCTTGCCAGTGTAGCCCTTTTGCCAGGCTGGAGCGAGATTCATGTCGTAGCCATCCTTGGCGCCACCGTTCTGCGGAAATGAAATGCCAAACTTCATTCTTTCGGAATGAGATATGTGATCTAATGCTTCTTAAGTGTCATATCGTACATAAAACGTCCACTTTGTTGGAGCCGAAAGTAAGGTGTCTATGTTACGGGGTTGCTAAAATGTAGGATAAATTTAAAAAATGCAAATAATTAGGAGCGATCACTAATACGATCACGTGCGCGCGTGCTATCCTCTTCTTATTTCTTGTACGCTACATTACGTTACATGATGCTCGAGATGTCAATTCAGAAATATTTGATCGTTCTCGTTACATATTGAGCAATACTCCACGTTATTTTTGCACGTACTTTTACCGTGTAAAAGCACTTGCAATACTGTGTAATCAATATGATGTAAACTCTACACGAAATAGTATTTTGTCAGTAACGTTTTCGAATATTGAATGCTCTTAAATTTCAATTTGTAAGGGGATAATAACACTCAACAGAGTGGAAATACACACGACAAGATTGTCAGGACGAATCTATCTTTCACATCAGAAATCGATCCTTGTACCCAATTCTACTTTAATTTCGCCTCACCCTGTTATATAATTATAATTTTTCTATTAATTCTTTATCAATTCTCTGTTTTAAACACTAAAATAATTTCTTCCCTGCCCTAAACAGAACGATACTTATGCATTAGAGATTCCTCTTGGAATTGCGAGAAAATATTGACACCTTTTTAATTTTGAAACATTATTAGCCTTTCAAATTAAGATTTAGAAAAATTGTGAAAGTTCAAATTTCCCCGGAAAAACGAGATATAGTGTACATAACTAGAAATATTTAGTTGTCGTGAGCAGTATAGTTGCATCACCGTCGTTATCTTCGTGTGATGGTAATGTGCATGGTTGATATGACTCAGTTACATTACATCAAGTTATAGTACATCAACTACATCAATGTAGTTGCGCGTGATCTCGTTGTGGTAAGCAGAAATTGGTTGGGTTCATGTTTACCATGAAACTCAGCAATTGCTCTGTAATTGCAGCAACCGTGTAATTAGTTGCTCCATATTTTACAACTGAATCTGCTTGGCACAATTTTTGTGTGGATTTCCGTGTGAGCCAAACATATTGTTTTTCCCGTGTAGACTTAAAATTTAAATTTAAATTACACGGATATGCGGATACACGGATTACACATTAAATATCACGGATATGCGGATTGTGTGTTGGGCTCTCTAAATGACCAGTTTATATGTTGAGCATAGTGCAGTCTCCTGTATAGCCGTACGTCGTTTTCGCGTCGCTGTATCTCCGAACGCTCGTAAATGTCCCTAGGAACGAATTAACGAAAGGACGACAGCGAACATTCGCGTAGGATCGCAGCTATGGACGGATATTTTAGTTCGGCTAAAGATCACGACGATGATAAATCGTACGCGCGCGAATGGGGAGCTACATGATTCTTTGACAGGTATTAATTCACGAATTTCGTGTTGCCGCGGATGGCCGTTGATTGATATTCGTGTAACGCTCGCATATCCACATAGGTATGTGCGCGTGCGATTTCCTAGATTAATGGATTACATATGGCAAATTCGGACGGTTCCCTTTCGGGAATGCCGCAAATTTCACAGTGATCCGCGCGCAACTTTGGCTTCTCATTTTACCTGCGCTGGCCAATTGAAAACCACGCGTGAAACTAACAAACTGGGTGAATGAGATTCGCGTTTTAAGCTGCGGAAACTGCAGTCGAGGGACCCAGCGCGAGCAGCAGCCGTTGGAAATGCCTCCTAAGTGTGACAAATGGCACATTGCTCTTTTTATTCTTTTATATTTGCGCGCAGGCAATATATAAAATTATGTTAAGAAGCAACACGAAAGTGACTTCAGCATCAAGGAGTCGGAGGAGGATGCACCGTTCGCACTGGAGTCGGATTCCCACCTGGGGTTTTCCAACGGAGAAACGCGACGCGGTGCGTCCGCAGCGGCCTCTCAATTTATTGCTATATATCGTGGCGCACGCGTCATCGTTCGTACAAAAAATATCGACCGCGTTAAAATTCCAAGCGAATTTTCGATAGAGCTATAGCTCTTCCGATAACGCCGCACCGGTGGACATCTGAAGCTCCACACTAGGTCGGAAAAAATATCCATGTACATATATGCACACATACATACATGCATATGCATATGTGTTTGTGTGTATGCGAGACACGATCTGGGCGAGCGCGATTTGTATACCTTAACAAACGTCCGTTTTATGCATTTATAATGGATTGATTATTGCGGCCGGCCGCTGCCGGCGTTTGCATTTGCGCCGCGAATTTGCGTAATAAATGTACGGTATGGAAATATACGCGCAAATACTTCGTACGTGTTCCCAGCAGGTAACCCACGAGTGAGCGTTCGCGCGTGGCGATCGTGATCGTCCCAAAACACGGTGAAAAAAAAAATTCGCGACGGTAACGCGATAAATTCATGTGTGCGTAGAATGATATCACCGCTCCCGCGTAAATTATCCGTCAACGATGTGTGCGAGTATGTGTGTTTATGTTTATGTGTATGGGTGGGTCAAGGATCGCGAGCGCGCCGCAAATACAACACCTTGACAGAGATGCTTCTCGATTTCTCTTTCTCCAGAGAGAAGAAACTTCTCCCTCCTTTCCCCACCATCTCTCTCTTTACCTTTTCCTATATATAAATTATAAAAGTATAAACTAATTAAACATAGATCAAGAAAGTTAATAAAAGTCCACGCAAAAAATTAAATTATTAAATTAATTAATTAGGAGTCAGTCGTAAAAATTTTTGTAATTATAATCTAATTATGAGGATTTTCGAATTACATCGCGCGTAGGGCAAAATAATTTTTCCGCAATGGCCGATTTCTGCGGGAAAAATGCACAGGAGGCAATTACTCACCCGGTAAATGTGTTCTGGACGAACACATTAAATGCAAAATTCCCTTAAATTAATATAATTTCTGCGTTAATTTTCTTGTTATTTTTTTAGAGGTCTGTGCCCACTTATCTGTCTATCTTCCTCAGAATAAGGAGATCATTTTTATTTCTTGCCCCTCGCGCGTTGCGTGAAATTTGCGATGCAAAAAGCGTCAGGCACCGCTAATTCAAAGGCCGCTCGACGGGAACGTGACGCGTCCAGTCTGTTGGGAACTTGGTGTGCAGATGAGCAAGTAAAGCGAGTGTAAAAGGTACACGTTCGCCTCGACCTCGAGATTTTATACATTGCACCCGTAGCTCATCGAAATCAGAGAGAAAGAGAGAGAGAGAGAGAGAAAGGGAGAGTCGGAGTTAAAACGTGAGAAGACACGGAGGACGAGGACGAGCGGGATTCGCCGTACGTGTTCTTCTCGCGCAGGAACATCGGCGACGGAATGTGCCAATCTCCGCGACGATGCACCTCTCATCCGTGCTTTTTTTACTGGCCATTCGGTCCACGCGCGCGGCACTCCGCTCCGTTTTCCTTGCAATTCCATTAACTAGATTGCGCATTGTCGTGTTCATCCGAGAGGAAGCCGGGAGCACCGTCGCCCATGTCAGCGCTTATCTGCCAGAGATTTCGGCATTGCAGAAGAGCAGAGAGAGAGAGAGAGAGAGAGAGAGAAAGGAAAAGCAGAGAGCGTTATGTGCGCTGAGTGCAACGGGATCAGGGCTCGATAGTTCAACGAGAAAGAGGAACTAGTCGGGACGTAGGAAAGGGGACGTGGCCTTGATTCCGGGAGAATACAAATACAGTGTTACCAAGCCATCTACCGTGGCTGCCGTCTCCTCAGCCCGTTAATACAACTACGGGACTATCTATATTGAATAGTACCGGTCATCGTAGATGCTCGCGATGTTCGGGAAACTCCGCGAATGTTTTGCGTGGTCTCCTTATTTCGCAACAGAAAATAAAGCAGCGGAAAAATGACCGGGATTTTCAAGAACGCGTTACCCAGCTATACGCTGTAGTCATCGTGTCTTCAGCTCGATATGATTACGGGACTGTCAACATTGAATTGTATCGTAGACGTTCGGTAAACTCCACGAATTTTTCTCGCACGGTCATCTTGCAACAGAAGAAAGCTAGGGAAATATTATTGGGACCTTGAAGAGTGCGTTAATGAGCCATTCACAGTGAACACATGACGTCTCATGACGTCTCTTCAAGGTGAAGTGACAACTCTTCAGCTCGTCGATAGACTACAGAATTGTCAACATTAATTTGCACCGGGGTTCGACGCCGGGGAGGCTTTGCGAACTTTCCGCGTGGTCATCTCATTTTGCAAGAGAAAAGAAGAAAAAGCAGGCGAAAAAACCACACATTCTCAAGAATGCATTAGCTGCAACGTTACTTCGGATTTCCCCCGCCGCGGCGTTGGGGAATATCTAGGGCGAGCCATGCTTGAAAATTGATAACTGCGCACGATAGTTATTCCCATAGGGAGTTTTAAGCCGGAGAAGGTCTTCCCTCTCCCGGACTGCTCTGTAATAGCGGTTTAATTTTCTGCCGCCGCGCGAGACGCCGAGGATACGCGCGAGTACACTTTTATCAGAAAAACAGAGAGAGGCCTGATTACGGCGCGTCGCGCCCACCCTCTTCACGATCCGCGCATCGATTTCTACGGCGCGCGGCTTCTTTCCACTCCCTTTCCACGGGAGAGACGACGCGGGCAAAATTATCCAGCAAGAAACGCCGAATTTACGGGCACCGCGCATAAGAGCGTCGTAATCCCGTCAGCATAGAGCGCGAGAGGGGGCCGGCGAGATGGGTTCGTGCACACATTGTGGGCGCATATTGTGCCCGTGGAAGACAATGCGCCCCATTGTCTTCCGCGACGCGTGCGGTCGACTTCGCAAAAAGAGAACGAAAAAACACGAGGTCTCGGCCTGTGTTACGAGGAGCCGACTCTCTGTGCTCTCCCGAAGGTGCTCCTCCTCTTTTTCCATTTCTCTCCTTCTCTCGCACTCTCTCGCACTCCGTCTCTAGGTCTCTCGGCCTCTCTAGAAGTAACTTCGGACCACGGCCGGCGTCTTCCACGGCCGGACAAAAGCGAGCCACTCATCCGGACGAAACGTCGTTCCCATGTCGACCATGGGCATAAGAATATAACAGGCTCGGGCACGAGCTGCTTATTTAGAGACACCGAGTTGGGATCAGGGGAAAAAAGACACATAAAAAGAGCAAGGTTCGACCTCTAGACGGTTGTTTCTTCTATCTTCTATCCTTCTTCCGTCTATTTTTATTAGTAGTTTTTTACCAAAATGTCTAGGCAGGGGAGAAGATGAGTATGAGTCGAACAGGTGTCGATTAATCCTTTGCGAACATCTGTCGAGATATCCTTGACAATATAGTTTCACTGTTTTGGACATCTTTCCACAGAGGGAGAATATTATTTATATATATTTTTTTAGAGAGAATATTTTCTTTTCTTTCATATAGATTCTTTTCAATTTTGCCATGTTTCTAGTAGTGCAAGAATAGACGCAGAAAAGTCTTTCTTACATAGTAAATTTTATCGAAAACACACACACGTAGCAAATTTTTTAAATTTTACTTCCTAAAATATAAATAGTGATGAGATGAAAGGATAGTCAATCACACAGAATACCAATACTATTCCCCGGCCATTTACACAATTTTATAATAATTTTTACTGTAAACTTCTCTTCGTGTGTGTCAACCTGACCCTCACCCAATTTTAACGTCAAAACAATCGGCAACAACAGTTGGTTTTGTGCCAATTTCGATTTTTGTGCTTTAATCATTTGGTAGGAAATCATGATTGAAGAGATAATTTAATGTCAAGTGGTATGCGCAATACATAAATAGTATTAAATGTTGTCGATTGTTTCGACGTTCGTGGAAGAATCAGCTTGTGACAGAATATTTTTGATGTGTATCGAGAATATTTCGACAAACACGTCGTTGGTTGTTTGTTTAGAGTACGTATCGAAGCGCGACTTTTTTTATTATATAAAATGTTATGATTGAAACGTGTATTTGAAGCTGTTATATTTCCCGTTGTAAACAGCAAACGCTCATATTCAACAACGCCCTGTCTGAAAAAGATCAATATACATGTGATACGAATTAATTAACGATATTGCAGATATCGCAAGGAACAAAGAAAAGAAAAAGAAAGGAATTATAGTTATTAGGATTATCGAGAACTCTCTTACGTTTCTATGAAAACTATAAAAGTTATCGTATAAAATACTAATGTTAATGCATTTATATGAACTTTCATATTATCTACGTCGCGGATTTCATTCGCCGCGCAATACTCCAGTGTTATAATTTCATACAGAGAACACGGGGGCAAGGTATGAAATATCTACTCGGCTGAGCGATTCGAAGGCTGAAACGAGCAGAAACGGCAATTGGCAATATCGGGAACGAGTTGCGAATCTAGATGTCGAGTTCCCTTCTGACCTCGTCCCAGTCTCGTCTCACGCCTTATTACCCAGTAACAAGGGTGAATAAATAACACCCTTTTGAATTCTCCAATTCTCGGAAATACACGACTGGTATAATCCAGAGTATCGCCAAATTTAGCCGATATCTGTCAATATCGCGTGTTTCGTATTAAATTATCTGCGCCTCGATTACCTACAAATTATCGATGAATTAGTTAGCGGTCTTGATCTGCCTTATGTATGTAATTATTATCGTTTGCACGGATCACAAATAGATTAATCTGTCCACAGTCCATTATAATAAATGCGAATACAGCGAATTATAATAAATGCATATACACGAAGAGAATATTATAGTTTTTTTTCTTCATGTAAATTCTTTTCAATTCTATTATATTTCTAGTAGTGCAGAGGAATAGATTGCCAGTAAGGTCTATTTTGCTAAGGAATACGGTAAATTCTGCTAGAAACAGAGCAATTTTTTAAATAGCATCTTTCAGTTCTTAAAGTATAGGGGAGACTATATAGCCCCAGAGATACTCATAAGCTTTTTTTAGTCTTGAGAAGAATAGTGGGTACAACATCTTGAAATGATCCTTTTAGAATATAAATACTTTTCCCTGAGTTTCATAAAAATGGGAATAATATTACAGTTAAAAAATAGAAAAAACTGATTTGGGATAATAACTAAGCAAATTTTCAAGAAATTTTCTATTAATACTCTTGAAAATTTTTATTAATATTCTCCATAGTGACTGAATAAAATTAAGCGATGTGCCACTAGCTAGAATAAAATTTTTTGCAAGTATGATGCACTATCTCTACTAATAGATGTAATTTTCATTTATAAAATGATTGAAATAGAGCGGACGAGATAAAGTTGGCCCATAATTAAGGGTCAGCAAAAGAGCTGTAGAGACCTCTCGCGGAGACCTTAGAACTACTAATCAGGATACTTATTTTATACGTGGCCTTCTTATTCTGAGCTACTGAGCGACTGAACCTGGGGCAAGATGGCTATGTTACTGCATATTCGCGCGTATTTTAATTATTACAAAACAAAATATACCAAGTGTATACAGAGGTTAACAGAATGGTGACGGGTATTAATATATAGAAGAAGATTGCTCCTATTACGTTTATACAATCAGTCATAACACTGATGCTGGTTTGAGAAGTTGTAACTTCGAAACTCTAAAATATAAAACATCTAGCTCCGAAACAGTCTTCTTTATAAGTAGCAGATATAAAACGGGAAGATGGTAAATTTTTGTGCGGAATATTGATCCATTTCTCGATTACAACATCCTACTTTGCTGTAAAATTCTGCCTGTGCATGAGGCAAATCGGGACTGTCGGCTGATTCATCGCCATATTATCCGGATCTCTTCAACCCTGTGAAGAGATCATCATGGAAAAGTTTTCTCCTGAAGGAACACCGTTCGACCCGGGCGATGAGGTTCACGGAGCTGCCGAGCAGCAGACTGCTGATGCAGCAGTCTGTTTTATCCTGCGCGAAATATATTCAAACGCTAGCGTTGCGACAGGTCAAGTGCACCCAACGCAGGAATGCATTTCGTTTACGCGTCACGCGAGCGACCACATCCTTGACGGCATCCTCGCCCGCGGGAACTATATCGGCCCTTAATGAGGTAATATCGAGCCGGAGGAATCAAGGCAGGGTTTCGTCGGCGTCCTTATGTACCAGGATATCAGGAAGGGGAGTGGTTTCTCGGGTTACGTAAGCGTCGGCCCTCCATCACACCTTGGGCGACGCTCCGGGCGCGTCACGAATACTGCATGCTGTGGTTTTATACGCGCTCGGTAGTTTCCGCACCCTGGCTTCGGGTATCGGCGGCATATTTGGGCATCGCCGTCCGTAAATAGAAGCCCCGAATGCCTTGTTACGGAGGGGCTCAGCCCCGACCTGCTCGAATTTCATGCCGCACGATATCACGTCCATTATGCGAGATCTCGGAGCCTCCCGGAGTATTGCCGCGACGTGTCGGATTTTCCGACGAGAGATCTCGGTAATTTTGCACAAGATACATGGAAGAAAAAAATCTCAGCTCGTGCAACTGAATAGGCATCGACCTATTGATTTTGTAACTTTTAACGACGAGATCGTTATCGCGTTACGCAGTCGTTACGCAGCTTTCCCATCGTGTGCTATATACGATACAACATAACGATAACGACGCTGTCGTTAAAAGTTACAAAATCGGTAGGCTGTTCAAAATTCGCCGACATGAAATGATATCACTGTTATCGCCAGCGAAAATGCTTGTGTCTGAATTCACTCAGCTGCATTTCAAAACTTGGTCACAATAACTGAGAACAATTGACTAAGTGAAAGCCTCCTACGGGAATCTTTCCGTTCCGGGCTTTTCATCTGCTCCCTGTTCTTGCCAAACAACAGAAAATTCGGTTACACTAAAGGAATTGTTTTTCCCGTGTACTCGTTTCGCCGACAATCAAGTCGCAAACGCGATGTCTTGGGAGGTAAAAGTGCCAATTCCCGGACACGTACCTAATCCTGAACATTTGTATTGTTTTGGTCTTTTTTTAATACAACACAGAATACATGTATATATACAATATATACTGACATTTAAATATCTGTATTTGAAGAGCAAAACAAAAAGAATTAGGTATATAGGTGGGCACTGATAATTTTAAATCTTAAAAGTATTTGTGTAATTCTGTGCACTCAATACGAATATAAACTCTGCAGAAGGAAGTCAATATTTCGTCGGAGGAATTTTCAAGTATGGCATCCCTAATATCGATACACGATTATACTGAAGAAGATATTGCGGAGTGGCGAGACTTGAAATAGAAATGATTAAAAAGGAATTTCGATATACTTCCACATTCTTTGATTATCATATCTCATTCCATCTTTTTTCTCTTTTTTTTTTCATTTCAACAATCATCTCTGAAATTTCCTCTCAGATTGAGATACTTTAAGCTTACTCACCTAAAACCGCAGTTCTTCGTTTAATCTCTTCAAGGATACTAATACACAAGCTCGTTTAGATATGTCTAATTTTTCTCTCTTGATTCCAATATTGTCGACAAAATATAACGAGCATCACTCCGAATAAACATTGTCCACAAGGTTCCACAAAAGGAAAAGAGATCTTGTCGCATAATTAACGGATGTCATAGTTATTTTGAGATAGAATTTGTTCTTCAGATCCCAATAAAAATCATCCCTGAAGAGAGATTCGCTCGAGAAGCTAAAAACCCGAATCTCTCCATCGTCAGGTGTCTAAAGTGGAATTCTCACGGGATCGATCGCGACGGGGCAAATTCCCGTCGATAATCGCGACTTCCTACGAACGGAATAAGAACCCGAGAGCATCCTCCCGACAACTAGCCGCGGTATTCGCAAGAACGAACAACCGGGACGTTCCTTACGTTCGTCCTCTCGGACGTTCGCCAATGAAAGTGGCGGCTGAACAGTTAGAAGCGGGACACACTCGGCGTAATCGAGAAGTTCGCAACTCAGGCAGAGACGACGTGCCGGTGGCGTCGGCACGGCGAGGGAAAAGTTTCCGGCGAAGACCGGGCGAGACCTTGCCAAAAGCTGGCCGTTGCTTCCGTTGTTTCTCGCCCGTCGCGGACGGAACGGCTGTGCGCTATAAGCTGTTTACGCTATCGCAAGAAAGCGCATGGCACAAGGTTTGGCTTCATTAGAGCCCGAGCGAGCGCGGCCGCGAAGATTTCGCGAGAAATAATCGCGAGTCCGGCCGCGCGATGCACTTGGCGCCGGCGGAGATTTACCGGCCCTACAAATGAAATTCCGATACCGTCGCCGTTTCTCTCTCACGTCCGTCGTCTTGTCCGTGAATTATTTCGCGCCACTACAAATTAATCGACGAATACACTCATTGTTCAAAGCACTAACGGGTAATAACGAATTAATAAAGTAAAAAAGGATAAAAGAGAAAAAAGAATCAGTATATGGAGAGAATTTCAAAAACTCACTGCAGAATTTTATAGCCAAGGAGCGGATCGAGATTCTGCAGCAATTTATTGTCCATCGGTTTCATATATGCTATTCATATTTTAGGAACTGGAGTTTGCTTCGTTTCTGGCGAAATTTTATTTACTATGCTTCTTAGCAAGACAAACCTAACCGACAGTATATTCCTGCACTACTAGAAGCATAGTAGAGTAGAAAAGAATTTACATGAAAAAAAATTATAATATTCTGCCCATATAAGTAAAATTTTAGAATACGAATTACTAGAATTTTAAATCGACATTCTTGCCAAGCAAACATTTACGTGAAGAAAAGAGAACTATTTTATGTGTGTAGAGGTATGTATTCTCTAAATTTCTTGGAGTGAAATCTCACTCAAAATTAGTGAGATCTCTTTTAAAACAAGCAGCAGTATTTTCACTTGAAGCGTTAGCAAAAATACTGCCACTCGTAATCGCTAGAATGAATGTTTTGCTCAATATTCTATATGGATTTTGACTCCATATGAGTGAATGTTCCAGTCGATTGGAGAGATGGCGAAGCACATTAAATTCGCTGTTCAATTTCGAGTGAAAATATTCACTCTCGACGAGATTAAGAGTGGAGAGCCCACTCTGTATGAATGAAAAATCACTTGAACTCAAGTGGCTCGATGGTCGCTCTATATTTTTTCAAGTGAAATTTCGCTCCAAGAATTTTAAAGAGAAAGACCGGGTTTCTCTAACTGGGGAAAGTTTTGACAAGAAAACAGACCGGGCGTTCGTTTTGGCTCGATGTGGTTCATACTGTGGCTCGATAATAATTCTTTAGCGGATCAATCGTGGTTTGGTATCGGTTCACAAAATAATGGTTATTAACAAACCACACAATAAACCGCTGTCGAGCGACAATAAACCGCTGTCAAGCCGCAATGAACGTTGCCCTTTAGAACTCCAAAGTTCGCGCCGATTTCATATGCTCTCTGAATTTCTTGGTGTGGAATCTCACCCGAAATATCCAAATTCGCCAAACTCAAATTCACCCGGTGATTCAGAATAGGATTCGCTCTATGTGAGTAAAAAAGTGTTCGAGAACTCGAGCGACTCACCGATCGCTCCACTTTACTCTACTAAAATTTTGCACCAAGAAATTTACGGAGTATCTCGTTTCGCGACAGGCAGATCGCATCTCGCCGTGTGCAGTACAGTCGATGACGTTCGAAGTCGAAGGTAATCCCCCGGCATGGAAGTTTTTTACGGCTAAACGACGAAATCTCCGATGCGACGCGCCGGAGACGCCGGGCTGGAAGATCGGTTAGGTCGGGAGTTAATTTGGAGCGATTAAACCACGCGAGTGGAACGGAAGAGCGACGTTCCGCTCGGCAGCACGGCGATGGAAGTGGTTAGAGGGAGTGGAGGGAGGGGGAGGCTGCGCTAAAACGACAATCCCTCGTTGTTTTCGATAATCTCGCCCAAGCCCGGCGATCGATCGCACGGCCCGCTCAATAAGATCACATTAGTCGCGGTCGATAATCGGATAACAAACACGCTGATTGACTGTTTGTACGCGGTCCGAGTAATTACTGCGATAATTGTTTATACGCCGATTATGCGAGCCGAGTGGCATTTTGCATGAAATACCTCGTGCGTTTTCAGTGCATCAAGCCGCAATGGATAGGCGGCGCTGCCGCCTATTGACGAGAAGATACGTAATAATTCAGCGAGTAATTCGTCCGCGAACTGAAAATTGCACGCGACTCATATCGGGACGTCGAATTGGATATCATTGTTTCGTTCTTTTTCGTTTTTCTCGTTGCTGCCAAGGTGCCACTCGTCGCGGAGTATCAGACGGTTCGGAGAAACTATATGGTCTTATATGCTTTTTTTAGTATCCTTTTTTTATCTTGAGAGGAATAGTGAATACAAAATCGCGAAATGATCCTTTTAGAACATAAATATTTCTCCCTGAGTTTCATTAAAATAGGAATAATATTACAGTTAAGAAATAGAAAAAGACTAATTTAGTAATAGCAAAGTAAATTTCTGAGCTTTTCGAAATCTTCTGTTAATATTCTCCATCGTGACTGAATAAAATTAAGCGATGTGCTACTAACTAGAATGAAATTTCTTACAAGTGTATGATGTACAGTTTCTGGTAATATAGGTAATTTTTATTCATAAAATCATTGAAATAGAGCATATGATGAACGAGATAAAGATGGCTCTAATTAAAGACTGGCAGAAGGGAGATCTCTCGCGGAGACTCTGGAACTACTAAGCAGGATATATATTTTATACGTGGCCTTCTTACTCCGCGCTACTGGACAATTGACCCGGTACCATGACCACATTGCTGGATGTTCGTATTTTGGTAATTACAAAACAAAATATACGGCTTATAAGGTCCTGGCGAGCATTAAGACATAGAAGAAGGTTGCCTTTATCATGCACATAATCAGTTACAACAATTAGTTGTCTGAGAAGTTGTCACTTCGAAATTCTAAAATAAAGACCATCTAGCCTCCTCCGATTCTTTACCTCTGGTCTATATTCAATAATTTAAGACTTAAGCCTTAAAAATTGACTAATTCTATTAGATTATTCTTATAATAGTCGACTGTGACTGGTCAATTTTTAAGGCTTAAATCTTAACTCATCGAATGTGGATCACCGAATGTGAATCACCGAACCAGGGGTAATAATCACGGTTGCAATGTTATTAATCGCGCGTTTAATAACAATTTCGGCCAGGAGGTACCGTTTCGCCGGAAATGACGGTGAAATAACACACGTTGCCGAACGTGGAACGTGTTTCTATCGCCGCGTGTTATCCGCTTTACATATAATACGATGAATGCATAATATCAGCTATCGACTATTTGTGTTGAAATATGCGCCGAGTTTATGCGCATAATTCAATGCGCGATTATAATTTCTAATGATGTAAAACGATACGATCTCGTGTTTCTTTCATCCCTCGTCGCGACTCATAAAATCGCGAGGAGAGCATTTCCTCGCCTCTCGAGCGATAAGGGGATGACCGGGGCAAGTTGACGAACTTTTCGGAATTTCGGCGGTCAAACTTTTCTATCGACTAATTGCTGCAATTGACGAGAGGCGGAAACGACCTTCTGCGTCTTTCATGTTAGGTACGACTTTCTACGAGTAGTATATTTTTTCTTTAATATAACCAAAATATAAACATGCAGCATCACATTGCCGAGCTGCCCCGGCGCAGCAGTAAGCTTGCCCAGGGCAGCCCAAACAAAACTAGGTAGCGTAACATATAAAATATTCCTGTTTATAAAATATACATCCATGCTCGCACAGCTTGAGAGACGCTTTATTGTTTAGAACTACTTTGTAATAAATATTGTTGAATATTTTAATAATAAATATATTAATAGATATCATATTAATAATATAACTATATTGTATATAATCCCATATTAATATATAACTATATTAATAATTAACTAATTAAACTAATAAGTATACAAAAATAATAAATAATACTATTTCTGTCTATATCTGTACTATTTCTGCACAAAAAAATGTAGAATATAGCGACTTAGTTTGTTTTTACTTAACAATATTACATTAATGTAATGTGTGATTCTTTAGAGTTAGCACATTGATCCGTTATTTTTTATATTGGCTGCGTTCAGCAGAGAAAACTACTTTGCAGCTGTCGTAAAATTTGTGTATCCGATTGGTGTATGCCTTCAATCTCGGCCGGATCTAAGAGCATATACCAATCAGATTCGCGAATTTTGCGAACAACAGTTGCAAGGCGGTTTTCTCTGCTGAATGCAGTCATTGTGCTAAACTATATCACATCCATCGTCAGAGCGAGTTGACGTGCGTAATTTCGTGTAGCACTTCGTACTAATGCAACCTCATTTGTGGATGCAAGCCCCTACGCACTTACTTCTTCGATTTCAATCATCTCATGAATGAAAGTTACTTCAGTGCATGAAATGGTATACCGCACATGTTTCGTAGGAAACATCATTTCAACTAATAGCTCACGTCACTTAAGTTTATTCATTCACAATGGGGAATGTTAACACGAAGTTTCGAGAAACGCTCTAAAATTTAGACCCGGCCGCTCTCTCACAAATGAGACTTTCCGCTTCTTCCACTGCGACATTTCTCCAATTTTAATGCAACTCAGAGGAAAGGGACATTTTGCGATTTCGTTTTCAGCGTTCCTTTTACGATAAAAACGCACAAACAACGCACCATTTCTATCGCCATTGCGAACGTGCCACGGCTCTCCTACGCGTTTTCTCCGCGCGTTCACATCGTCGTTAAATTTTCCCGGAGATCCCGAGACGACCCCGAGACAGAGGCAAACGGGAAAGAGAACGATCGAACGATGATCCTTGATTCCGCGCGCGAGATCCTTCGATTCGCATCACGTATCCTATCGGCGACGCGAACCGATCAATAGAAGGCAAGACTACTTACCAGGTACCACTGTTCCTTGAAGAGCGGGTCCGTGAATAGGTTCTGGAACGGCAAGCTCGTGCGGATTCTCGGCGGCTGCTGGGTCGTGCCGATGTGACGCGAACGCGTCCGGAAGTCGAAGAACGGCGGGAAGCCAACGAACGAGTAGGGCACGCTTTCGAAGTCGCGCTTCTTGCGCTTCTTCTCGTGCTGCTGCTGGAACCAGTGCACCTGCAACCGAAAGCATGTGCTGTAACTGCTGCTGCTGCGTGTTCTTGCAGCGCGCCTGTCGATCGACTCCGGTGAGTCGCGTCATCGCGCCATAAAGTTGGACAACGGCGAGCCATCAGCTATGCGCGCGAGGAGTCGCGAGGTTTTCTTGTCTCACGCCGAGTTACGTCGAGTCATACGAACAGCCACGTGGACGCTGCACATGTCGTCGACTACTAACGCGGCCTAACGTACGGGTGTGTGTGCGAATTTACTTAAGTGCCCGGAATATTTCAGAGTGTCCCTCTCGCCCGACGATTTTTTGTTCAGCGGAAAAGCGCGAGATGCCGCTCGTATTAACAGGTTTGCTCGTGTTACTTGCGCTTTTGACACTTTTACCCTCAACATGATTCCGATCGGAATATTTCCGTTATTCTCTAGATTTCTAATGCCTCTTTTAGGGAAAACAGAATTATTCCGATCGGAATAGATTCCGAAAAGTTCCATAATACGTATCCCTTCTCATTGGATTTCGTTCATCGCGCTGGTGTACAACGGACATTGGATGCAAAAGTGTCAGAAGTACAAACAACGCGAACAAACCTAATGATACAGAGGTCTGTCCGCCGCCAACAACAATGGCGCATGGCGTTTCAACGTCGCCGACAGCGCGATTATCGAGCGGTTTTGCGCTGTATAAAGTGCGAGTTTGAAACGATCATAATTATAACTTCATTGTGATTGAGTATAACCGTCGTTGGAACAATCGATCCGTGACCTCATCTGACGCGTCCATACATTTCAATGATTAAACCACGAACAAAACTTGTGTGACTTGCTGCGTTATTATTAAAAAGAATGCAGAATCGAAATGAAACTTTCAATTTCGCCGAATTTAAGACGACTAATGTTAAATATATTGCGCGACTTGTGTAATAATAAACGCGCACAGGTTCTTTATTGGATATTGATATCCACATTGATTGTAGATTAATTTTAATTAGGTCTGCTTTATCTTATTGAGCCAATCTCTCAGAATGTTTGATTCGATTTTCTGTCTTTCTCAACCGTCCGCTTTTTTTCTATGATAGACATATGCTGCCAGAACTTTGGTGAAAGATTATAAGTAACAATGACGGTTACTTGCTTGATGAATAATTTTTTTTCCAATAGAATGCAGACTCCCAAAAAATAAGTTCTAGCTGCAAGATGCTATTTCCTGTAATCCTATATTCTGAACGAAAGCTTTTATCGAAAGAGTATATTTCTTTTAATGAAGTGGATATTAATCAATTAAATATTATTCTAACTTTCTCTATTTTTCTATTATTCTAAATATTGTTTCTTTCCTCCCTCTTTGGAGAAATATGTTTACTAATGCTAAATAAAAGATAAAATGCTTTCAACTTGAAGAGTATTGTGCTTAGAACGTTTTGGAAGAATCTCCTCTTGAAGTCATATGTAAGATAGCGGATTTTCCGCTAAAAACGGGAATATGTTCTTTTGGGTGCAATGAAGTCACATTTAGAAAATCGATCGAGCTGTTTGACTAGCCTAATATAATTTATTATGGTTTATCAAGGAGATAACAATTTTTGGAAGTACTAAATACAAGAAAGAAATAAAACAATGCTCTGTTAATATCCAATGTAATATAATAAGCAATATAATGTAAAAAAACTAGTTTGTGTTCTTTCAATTAGGATAACAAAAATACTGAAATATATATAAAATATTTTGGAAGAATGACGTCTCTTGTCGACATTCATACTCGCCCATCGACCATGGTTTCGCAGAGTGATTCGATCGAAGAGCAAAAAATGAAGAACCAAACGAAAAGGGAATTAAACTATGCTGCTCCTCCGATAAATTTTTTGTTCAGACCATCGACGAGGTCGCGATCGCTGTTTTTTATCCTGTTGATTGGTTAAACGGGTATATACCGCGATGCCCTGCGACGCGGAAAATTCGCCGGCGCAGATTGACCGAATTGGCGAGGGAGGGAGAGGGGGTCATAAATCGCGCAATCACCGAAAAACGCCTCGGGGAACGAGCTTTAATTCTGGCGCTCCTCTCGTTTCATTCATAGCGCGGCGGTCTGACCAGACACGCGATGCCATTCGACGCGCCGGTACCACCGACAGATTCACGGCCCTTGCACATTTTGGCGAGACGCCAATTTTGCCAGGATCAAGCGAGTTAGTGTCACGGCCGTGTCGCAGTGGCTCCGAGTCGCTAGAGCGCTCGGATTTTAGAATTTTCGAAACACAGCGGGACGAATACAAGGGAGAAATTTGGCGCATGTGTCGCCTCGCGCGGCTCGATCATTGAATATACTAAAAGTCCCCTAAAACGAAACGGCCGTATATAGAGCAGCTGGAATGAACAGCAGGTGTTGCACTGTCTTCGCTTGTGAATTATAAATAGCTCGCCGACACTCCTGAACAGAATAGTATCCGCAGTATGAATCGTGAATGGATATCCGAGCGAAAGTGACAGCACGATATCTAACGAAAGTCTTATTCGCCATTTGAAATTCTAATTTCCAAACTCGCGAACGGTCTGCCTGCCTGCTGTCTGTCTGCAATTCCGTTCGCGAAAGTTACGGAGACGAAAGCGAAAACGCGAGAACGAAGATCGGAGGAGTCTCACTCTCTCTCTCTCCCTTCCTCTCTCTCCTGGAAATGTTACTTTCCACCAATTTTCCGAGTACACTACGTCTCTCTCTCTCTCTCTCTGTGTTTGTCTCTGTCTCTTTCAAGTAATGCTCCGAGTCGAAATTTTCATTTTACTTTCAGCTTCATATTCGATTCAATGCCTGTTCTGAAATCTACATTAATTTCTTTTGACTCTATTTAACCTACTAACTTTGCCAAGAAAGATCTTCTTTAGAACCCACAAATTTGCACGTTTGCATTTTGCACGTTTTATGTGTTACTTAGAGGCGTTAAGTACACAAGGAAAATAATAATAAAAATTAACATAGGATTTCGTAATTAACATTCTGCAATAATTCACTCTATTTTTTCATTTCATACGTGCTACTTATATTTTAGAAACTGAAATGTGCTATTAAAACAGTTATTATATTTATAGCAAAATCTGCTACAATATTTCTAATAAAATTTACTATCTTCCTTAGCAAGATAGATCTTACTAACAGTCTATTTTCTTGTGAGTTACTAAAAACAGTAAAATTGAAACAAATTTTATATAAAGAAAAACTATGATATATTTCCATGTGTGCATTAATACTCCGCATAATATATTATACTCCGTATAATATATCATATATTTTTTAGGACTTACGGTATAATCTAGATTTGCCACACTTTGATCTACCATAAATTTGTTAAAAATTAATATTTTTGGAGACACTTTTTATTCAGAGATATATAAAACTCGGCCGTAATTCGAATAAAAAAGTGGATCCTACCTTTAACCTCAATATTCTATTTGCTTTGACATTCTGAGACTTACATCATCCTTTTTTTATTCTTTTTTATCTGCTATCTGTGTCAAGAGATCCTCTTTTAGAACCTACAAGTGACGTTTTGTACGTCTCCTACCATATAGATACGCTAAATAAGATTTCAATTTCCATATGTATTAAACATACACTAAGATCTTTTGGAATACATAGATATTAGAAAGTCCAGATCGAAAGTAGGATTAAAATCACGGTACGGGACGAGTGAAGCGTACAATACTATCACGTGAAATTTCAGTCGTACGACATATACTACGACAGAGCGAGATATACGCCGTTTAAAAAAAGCGACAAGATAAGAAGAAAAAGGAAGAGCAAAACGCCGCTCCTCTATTTTTCAACGAGCAATTAAGCGGTTAATTAAGCGTGCTGCACAATTAATAAGCAGCCAGTCACGATCGCTCTGTGGACGAGAGAATTCCCGGTCACGTAGCCCTGGCTGGCTTTGCCGTCCATAAATCTGGACGATCTTCGCGGCTGACATCCGATGAAAAAAAAGAGAGACAGGAGGAGGGAGAAAGAAAAAAGCGTATCGCGTAGAAGCTATCGCTCGCATATCCGCCTCGTGCAAATGGCATTTTCCTCGCGATCACCGCGTAGCTCATAATTAATGTTAATGCTATGCCCGCGCGCATGTAAAGAAGCATATTTCTCTTGGATGAAATATTTTTGCGACGTTACTAGCCTCTTGCCCGTTCGGCATTGCGATTTTCATCCACGCCGAGGAGGGACTTATTGAGACGAGGACAATGGCGGGAAATGCGGCGACGGCGGCGGCGGTGGCAATATTGTCTCTCGAAACAGTGAGATATTTTGCCACGTCCTCGTGAGAGAGAAGGTACGAGGCTTCTCCGGAGAGTGCACTTAAAGCGCCCAGCAGGTATTTCCCGCGCGAGCACTAAGGCGCGACTGTGGCGCAGAAAATTCGGGAAGAAGTCAGGAACGCAGCGCGGATCTTCGGAAATTATTAACGATTTCCGACAGTGTATCGTCGTCGAATCGATGCCGATGATCGGCGCCGGCGAACCAACGTGGTTTCGCAATGCGTGATAGAATAATATTTGGAGAAATGGCCGCTCGCGCGGTTTATTCGAGCGGGATATTCCTCCACGGTGAGAGCGCTACGAAGCCGCAGGACAATTTGCCACGAGTCTAACATCTCGGAGTGTTGTATTTAGTGAGGAGAGGCCAAGTAAGCTTCATCTTCGTCCCTTCTCCGCGATGATGATCGACTATCTCGTGAATTGTCGCTCATTTTTCGATATTACGAGCCATTATATGACGTAAGGCTTCTTCGATTTGATTTTGATAACTTGGAAATGTCAAGAGAAAATTAAATACTGTGAAATAATATATGATATATTGTTATGATCTCTGAGGACCGCACGCGGCTTGAATTATAAATTTCTGGAAACGAGGTCGCGCGCAAGCGCGCATATGGAGATCAGGCGATGAAGTAATAAAAGAGGAGTCAAGCTAGAGAAACTTGAAACTTTTGCGAACAAGGACGATAAACGAAGTTATTCGATATAAGTATTCGATGTATAGTTATATGATTCCTCGAAGGAGAAATTTGAAAATAAAATATGCTAACCTGAGATGTTTTGAACATAATTAAAAGCGAGAGAGAGAGAGAGAGGGGGGGAGGGAGAGAGAGACTGCTTTCCCTACAAACAGAAAACGAAAACCGGAACTCATTATGTACAGATCAGGTTAAAGTGGTATTAAAAACTAAAAAAAATAAAGAAACTTGAAACTTCGAACAACAATGCTATAGATATATAGACACAGGTGGATCCTGCTGCAAAAAGCTTATTCAGAATTTCGACCTATTACAGCACGCAAAATATGCAATAAATTTCGCGATCATTAGTTTCCTAAGTTTGTCAGACATGACAGAATTAAAACGTCATTTCAGTCTAAATTCGCTATGTAAGTTTACTCTATTCATTAAAGAATGAAGGAGATGTCATATTTGAAAACTTCATTGGCAAGATACCGACTGTTTTTTGCAAAGTGTACGTCTTACTAATTGTACAGAATTACAAATGTTTTTACATAATGAAAGCATAATGGATGTTCCTTGGACGTTAAACAACAAGCGCACAATCTGAGCGCCTGCAAGGCGTCGCATTACATTTGTAGCACGCACTTATATGCAAATCGCATTGATTCTCGACAAGAAAACGTAATCAATGGCACGCAAGCGCGCGCTTGTAGTATCCAACGTAAATAAAAATGTATTTCCGGTCGATAGAAAAAAAGAAGCGTAACAATCATGTGAGGTGAGGTATATTGTTGCTTTTCAACAGCGACAGAGGAAACCGCGTATGAGCCAGGAAATGGTTTTTCGAAAGCACAAGAGGGCCACATATTGGAGAGGGGAGGAAAAAAAACTCTCTATGACGGGATTATTTACGCAACACGTTTTTTGCACGTGCGCCGTGAAAACATCTCGACACCGACAAACACCGTTTGTCTTTTATGACGGAGGTTTTTGTCGGCTTTTGCTGAAATTGGGAACGAAAAGTCACCCTCGGACTCGGAAGTCGCGGATGACATTGCGACGTCATCGTGTTTAATAACAGTTCGCCAGCAGTGAGCTTAAAATCAATAAGTTCCTCGCGGTCATCGTCAACGCATCTCGAGCGAAACTGGTCAATTAAGCCGTCTGTCGAAATGCGCGATCGCCGATCGATCGTTAAGCGGCCAGGCTCTGTCGCGCGATTTAACGCCTCCCCTGGGGCGTTCTCAGTGCTCGAATTCTCGTCACCTTTAACGATCATTAACAGACACCACGGATATCAGGTTGTTAACGCGTCGATTATCAATTGAATTCGTTAAGTGCTTTTTTGCACGAATGTGAGTTATCATTATGATCACTTGGCCCTGACCGCACGGAGAGAATTTTGTAGACGATATCAGCATTCGAAAATAGAGAAAAATACCACACTTGTCCGACTGGTGTATGTATACTCGTATCGTTCGAGATATCGGGCAGGAATAAAAATTTCCTCAGTTTTTTCGACTTGATTCGGCCAAGTGTTAGCAATTAGAAGTCAGCAAGATCGGGAAGCGTTCAGAAGTCAACAAATAGACTTGTTTGAACTTGGCACACCATATTTAAAAATGTGATATTTTTTTTAGAGTTCTGATACTCTCTTGAAAAGTTCTAGAGCTCTATGCAACAATTTTAAATAGTTCCGGTCAATAAATACAAAAAAATAGACTTTTAAAGAAAGGTGCGCTAAGTTCACGCAGCTCACCTAATCAGTAAAATCAACTATTTCTTTAGAATTATTGTTATATATG
>NW_022639771.1:208672-209124 GCF_010583005.1 Odontomachus brunneus | reverse complement strand
TCAATAGAGAATTCAATTGTGCTCTCAATAGAAATTTTTCAGTAGGGTTTACACTTCTATACATACTCCTAACGTGCAACAGTGATATTAACTTTCAGAAATGAATTTATGGAACCTAGAGACTTTTAAGATGACCAACATTGTCCCCTCTTTTTTATGGATTATATCTAACCCAAATTTACTTAACTCTAGGATCTTTTCATTATATATATAGGGATAACGTATGAAATCATACAAATCGGCCTCTAGTGGATATTACTAGTAATAGTTGTAAAAAATATGGCCGAGACGTTACACTCCCTGCGTTCCTTTTGGGCGCTCATGCGTTATAAGCGTCATTCTATCTTTATCGCTCATTATGGCTCCTGCACACAGGACGCGGTAACGTTTGCCGTGCGGCAGAAGTTCGCGCGACAGTATGCCAATCAATATGTTGTTTTTCCGTGAGAGTT
>NW_022639771.1:201554-208662 GCF_010583005.1 Odontomachus brunneus | reverse complement strand
ATTCCCAATTAAATTCTCAGTTGAAGTCTCAATTGAATTCTCAATTGAATTCTCAATTGAGATCTTATTTTGGATCTTGCATGCGGATTTTTGCGGAAATCTCAATTGAGATCTCGATTGAGAATTCAATTGAGAATTCAATAGAGAATTCAATTGTGCTCTCAATAGAAATTTTTCAGTAGGGTTTACACTTCTATACATACTCCTAACGTGCAACAGTGATATTAACTTTCAGAAATGAATTTATGGAACCTAGAGACTTTTAAGATGACCAACATTGTCCCCTCTTTTTTATGGATTATATCTAACCCAAATTTACTTAACTCTAGGATCTTTTCATTATATATATAGGGATAACGTATGAAATCATACAAATCGGCCTCTAGTGGATATTACTAGTAATAGTTGTAAAAAATATGGCCGAGACGTTACACTCCCTGCGTTCCTTTTGGGCGCTCATGCGTTATAAGCGTCATTCTATCTTTATCGCTCATTATGGCTCCTGCACACAGGACGCGGTAACGTTTGCCGTGCGGCAGAAGTTCGCGCGACAGTATGCCAATCAATATGTTGTTTTTCCGTGAGAGTTGAAGGTTATTACGGAAAGCAGCATATTAATTGGCTGTCGCGCGAACTTCTGCCGCGCGGCAAGCATTACCGTCCTGTGTGCAGGAGCCATTAAATGTGGAAGAAAGATAGAGTGACGCTTATAAGCGCTTAAAGTGCGTAAGCGCCCAAAAGGAACGCAGCCACAGACTGCGTTCTAAAATTCACTGCTAGTACCGAAAATTTATAGTTCATGTTGCGTATACTATAGAATTTTAGTACTGGCATTTTTCGGCTATACTGAATTTCGGAATGTAGCCACAGGCAACAGGCAATAGCCAATAGGAACAGGGAATAGAAATAATTTACCAATCAATATTCCTATTCCCTGTTCCTATTACCTGTTGCCTGGCATTCTGCAAGGGCCTTAAGGTGCCTTTATATGGAAGCATCGAGCGTCGAGCGTTAAAGCGATAGTCAATCGACGTGCCACTTTCCGTAAGAACTACAATTATACTTCTGGGACCTGATACGTTAATTGGCTAACGCTTTAACGTTTGAAGCTTGGACGTTCTTATTTAAAGGTATCTTTAGCTGCGTTCGGAAACACACACTGTGTGTACACTACTAGACGATAGCCGTTGAAGTAAGCGAAGTACAAGAGTGAGATAAAAAGAGAGGGAGAGTACTCGAGTGACGTTTCCGAACGCAGCTTATCATGTTCGACTGGCTTTGGGTTAATCCACTCTGGTTATTCAGCCTACGTTTATTGGTCGAACAAGTACTTATAAGCTTTATGATTGGCTAGTAGGGACTTATGACGTCATTAATCGCTCTCGGAGCGATTAACCCAGGGCCAGTCGAACACACTGGGTGCTTTCCAGTTACGTTTTGTATGTTACACAAAACAGTTTATTGGTTGTTTATTATCTTACAAGATATTTTAGATAATATGTGACCAATAAACTGGTTTTGTGTACATATATGTCAAGATGTGTTAAACAATTGGAAAGCACCCACTATTAATTTTATATTGATATCAGCGCTATCTGGTAGTGATGGGGAGAGTTACTCCAGCCTTATGAAGGCCATTTGAGCTTGACTGTCCTGCTTACGGACTCTTGTAGATGACTCTTTGTTAACACTTCGTTCGAAAGATTGATATCTAATTGTAAGTTTACGATTATTACGTGAGTTTTCAGTTTAAACGGAGCCGCATAGATACTTGTATCTTATATTATGGAGCCATACGACGTAATTGTCAATCAACCGGTGGTTATCGACAACGTAAGTGTTTTATATTACTGCTCGTGCACTCTCACACCCAAGTTATAAGACAGCGATGTTTCAAACTTCAAGGTGTAATGTCGGTCCATTGATAGCAATAGCAATTAATAATTGCTACTATAATTGTGACCAATTAAAAAGAAAATTTTATAAATTTTTTCTTTTTTTAGATTTTTCTTTCTTTTATATCAGTATCTTTATGTTAAGATACATGTTAGATGTTAAAAATTTATTGACATCATCGACAATCTAGTCAATGATTTCGACGGAATACGCAAACTTTTCTCGGTTCTTCCTAAAATCGATAGATTCTTACACTTCTGCTTTTTTTCTGTTTAGGGCTCTGGTGTAATCAAGGCAGGATTTGCAGGTGGTCAGATACCAAAATGCAGATTTCCAAATTAGTAAGTATCCATGAAAATTTAACCTGATTAACATTTATAATAACATCCATTGTTTATAAAAGTTACTAACAGGTGATAAGTTTGAATAACATCAAATTAATTTAAATACAATTAAAAGATTATTTTTATTTTTCTTATTTCTTTTTTATGAAGTATACAAACTATAAAGTTGTAATCAATTAAGATATATGGAAATTAATTCTGTCTTACAAAATATTGCCTACAATGTAATTAGTTTTGGTATTAACAAAAAAAATTTAATAAATAATTTTTACCTTTAGTATTGGAAGACCAAAACATATACGTGTTATGGCTGGTGCTTTGGAAGGTGATCTATTTGTGGGTCCAATAGCAGAGGAACATCGTGGCCTTCTGTCTATTCGGTATCCAATGGAGCATGGCATAGTAACAGATTGGAATGATATGGAGCATATTTGGTCCTATGTATATAGCAAAGATCAATTAGCTACATTCAGTGAGGAACATCCAGTTTTACTCACAGAAGCACCTTTAAATCCTAGAAAAAACCGTGAAAAAGCAGCAGAAATATTTTTTGAAACTTTTAATGTTCCAGCTCTTTTTGTCTCTATGCAAGCTGTACTCAGCTTGTAAGTAATTTCTTACAATAATAAGAGTAAATTATAAAATTTTGACACTAAAATTTTTCTGAATTTTAGTTTTTGTGAAAAATTACATCATATATATAGTGACAATTATATATGTTACGTGCTGATATTTATTAATGTAGATATGCAACTGGCAGAACCACTGGAGTAGTTCTTGATGCTGGTGATGGTGTTACACATGCTGTACCAATTTATGAAGGTTTTGCTATGCCTCACAGTATAATGCGAGTTGATATAGCAGGACGTGATGTTACAAGACATCTTAGGCTACTTTTACGGAAGGAAGGTATTAACTTCAAAACTACAGCAGAATTTGAAATTGTAAGAATGATCAAAGAGCGAGCATGCTACCTTGCTAGCAACCCCCAGAAAGAAGAAACAATAGAAACTGAAAAGTTTCAATATATATTGCCTGATGGTAGTCACTTAGAGGTAAACAAAATAATTTGAGTTGATAAATAATTTTATTTAAAAGAAATAATGTTTATATGCAGTAAAAAATGCAATATTTTCATGGAGTAGTGAGTAAATGATTGTTACATATATTTGATATATTTATTACAGATCGGACCAGCGCGATTTAGAGCACCTGAAGTACTGTTTAGACCAGATCTGATAGGTGAAGAATGTGAAGGCCTTCATGAAGTATTAACATATTCTATTCAGAAGTCCGATTTAGATTTAAGAAAAGTTCTATTTCAAAACATTGTTCTGTCGGGAGGATCAACATTATTTCGTGTAAGTATAGAGTGACGCGTATTATATTTATATTTTACAAAAAAAAAAAAGATTCTCATCTGTTATTTAGGGATTCGGTGATAGATTATTGTCAGAAATTCGTAGGATGTCACCAAAAGATATTAAAATAAGGGTAAGAAAAACTAAATATTTTAAAAATAAAATAATAGGTATAAATTTAAAAATTCAGAAAAAGAAGCGTGAATTATATATCATTACGAATTATATGTTCTATGATAACAGATATCCGCACCTCAAGAACGATTATACAGTACCTGGATTGGCGGTTCCATTTTGGCTTCTTTAGACACTTTTAAAAAGATGTGGGTTAGTAAAAGAGAATTTGATGAGGACGGTGTACGTGCTATCCATCGTAAAACATTTTAAAACTTAGAGCAGTTTTTGAGAAAAGAATGTTAAGTCTAATAATTTTATTATTACAATAAGCAAATGATGGCATACTCGGCATTATAACAATATGTATCGCAGCAAACGTATTACCGGTTTTGGATGATAACTCTTATTTATATTATAATCCCAAAGGAGATCGTTATTCATGCATTTCTATCGATATTTAATGAATGTAACGCTAAAACGGCTTGGACTTGCTGTCATCATTGCTTGTTAGTTAATTTACGTGACTTTGTTTTGATAGATGTATACACGATGGTTTCGATACAAATACTTAGATACATTAAATATTTCTAGAAATATTGCACAATACGATAAAAAGAACAGAAAGCAAAAAAAGAAATAGATCATCAGAAGTTCTTATAAATGTAAATAATCTTTTAAAACTAAATGTATTAATAACAGACAAAAAATAATTCAAAATTGTCAGTTTTTTACATTATTTATTTATTATATATTTATATGTTGTGTCCCTAATCCTATTATGGATTTTGTGATAAAATTTATTATTTTCATTCAATAAGAAAGAGTACTTCACCTATATGATATAATGAAAGGTGCATTTTATGTGCAGCAACATTTTTGCAAAGCATTTGTAAATATATACGCTTTGGCAAAATAAGTCTATGTAGTGTTTATAATCGCATAAAATTAATATATATTTTTACGATTATATGGTAATATCGAAATTTATAGTTTCACATTAAGTAATTGATTCTAATGTACTTTGTATTGCATAATATAAATGATTAATTTCCAATATATTAAATGCTAAAAATGCAGTTTTAATATTTTTCATTTATGTAACTGTGTTTCAATCGTGATGAGAACAGTTCATAGAACTTAGTTATTAGAAAATTAATATTTATTGTTGCACAATAAAAAAAATAATATAAAAAATAAAAAACAGTGATTTAATTAGGATGAATATTATTATATGTTGTGGATACAAATATATGTCAATGCACTATTTAGAAGTTAAAACAATAATTTGCTGGTAATTATTATGTCAATATCAGATATGATAAAAAATACTCAAAAAATTAAATACTTTAGTACGAAAACATGTGTTTAAATTTTATGAACAGTAGTAAAAAAATTTTATTATTAAAATAAAAGATCAATGTAATAAGCGTTTATACTACTTCAAATAATTTGATAGATGTACTTTTTTGCTTAAATATAAAATTTTGTTTAGACAAACAGCATTCTGATTTTCTAATTATCAAGATAGAGAATACATAGAATATGTTGTCAAGTGTGATGATAGTTAAAATATATACAGGATATATATTTTAACACGAATCTGACATGAAATAGCTAGAAACATTGTCAAGTGTAATGATAGTTAAAATATATACAGGATATATATTTTAACACGAATCTGACACGAAATAGCTAGAAGCATGTGTACATTAGATCAAACTAAGCAAGACGTTTCTCTACTATTTTTCAAACAACTACGTAAAATTTCGGGATATTAATAAAAAAAAATTGACTAATCAGCGGTCTTTCTTTCGAAAAATGTACAATATTTCCATAACATATACTATAGCTTTTTATCGAAATATCGTAACATTTCGATAAGGAACTACAGTATACGATATTTCGATGAAGAACTATAGTATACATAACATAAATTATAGCTTTTCATAGAAATATCGTATGTGATATTTTCCGAAAATAAGGGTATTCTGAGTTCTCTTTTAACGATAAATGAACCTCTAAAAGAGGCTTAGGAACCACTTGATTGGCTGAGAAGCTACATTTAAGGTAATTTTATTGATAAAAGAGGGTTCAGAATATGGGTCCATGGCGATGAAAGCATGAAGAATAAGTCGAAAAAACGTGCGATGTTGTGGGACGAACTCTGTTAGTGAGAGATTTCATAAAAAATGGTTGTTTCTTAACAGCACCGCACGTTCACGTTGTATCGAAAAATAATTGTCCACGTATCATTCATCATCATTACTTCGTCTTCAGCTATCAAGCGATAGTTACTATCGCACGCTTGTTATTTTCGATAAATAGAGCTCATCCTACGATGTTGTATGTACTAGTTCACAAATCTTTTTTCATTAATATTTAACAATTTTACGTAATTGTTTGAAAAATAGTAGATGAATTTTTTGTTTAGTTTTTTTCTAATATACCTACACACTCATGCTTTTGATCATCTCGTGTCACACTACAAATTGTATTCCGATATTCCCTGTTAGTACTGAAAATCTATATAATTCATGTTATATATACTATCCATACAAAACAAATATCCAAAATACATTTCACAGATATCATATAGATATCGCGATATCTATTTATTTCGAATATTTGTTTTGTATGAATATAGATTTTCAGTACTGGCAATAAATACCGTACAAAATAAAATTATTTAAGAAAAGTAAAATATGTCAGAACACACACGCGCGCATACATACACACACACATACACTTAGCGTGCCTGACTCACATTAAAACATAATTTTCTCAATAAATTATATACGTCATATTTTATAGTAGGGGAATCCGGGGCAGGTTCGCAGTAGGGGTAGGTTCGCAAATTGTTTCGTTTATGTACTTATTGTGAAACAAACAGTTCGAATGGAATCATAAAACATTTCGTATAAAGATATTTATCTCCAATTCTCATTACAATCGAAAAAATATTAACAATATAACAACTAAATAATATAACAACTATATAATATAACAACTGAAAGAAAGAAAAAAACTAATTTGAGGGCAGTCGAGTAAAGTTTAGACATCTCGAAATTTTCTCCTCACATTTTCTATCGTGAATGAATGAACTGAAGATATGTAATTAGTTAAAATAAAGTTTGTTGCATATATGATACACTGTTTTGTATAATAACAGTGAACAGAAATATTTGAAAGGCCTATAAGGAACCAAGCACGGATGTTTTAGTGCCATTAGATATTAATACTAATAATATTAATAATATTAATATTAATTAATTTATTATTTTTTTATTATTTAATAATATTAATATGATAGTGGGAGGATAATATGTCCAGCATGTCAAACGCACGTATCGGAATTTTTTCTCGATCATCGTACGTGGCGAATCAATCTTT
>NW_022639771.1:185158-201544 GCF_010583005.1 Odontomachus brunneus | reverse complement strand
ATATATATATATATATATATATATATATATATATATATATATATATCATATACATATACATATACATATTCCCAAAAACCCCTATTAAACCGATGACTCGAATATATTCATTTTATATGTTGCGAAAAAACTGCCTTCGCCACGTATGATGATCGAGAAAAAATTCCGATACGTGCGTTTGACATGCTGGACATATTATCCTCCCACTAATATTAATATACTCATATTAATATTATTAAATACCACTCATATTAATATTATTAAATACCACTCATATTAATATTATTAAAACAGTATTAATATCTAATGGTACTAAAACATCCGTGCTTGGCCTTACAAATATTTCTGTTAGACAAAAGGAGCTTTCTATAATTTCGGTTTATCTTAATAACAGTGAACTTTATTCTTAAAATTATTAAAATCGCAGAAATGAGATGGGGTAGGTTCGCTAATTTTTCTTTATGGTAGCACTGATGAACTTTTTTTATCTTTATGTTTGTGTGTACATATGTTTGTGTGTTGATTTTCTTTATAATATGCTGATACTTAAGATATTTCATATTTTCTATTATTAAGATATTTCATATCTTTACATTATTGTATAACTTACGTTCTTGTACGTTTACACATAAAATATGTTATATAAAATTATTTCCCTTTGTTTTAAAGTTTAAATAAAATTTTAAGCACAAAGATATCGTAT
Organism: Odontomachus brunneus; assembly: GCF_010583005.1. Classification (NCBI taxonomy): domain Eukaryota; kingdom Metazoa; phylum Arthropoda; class Insecta; order Hymenoptera; family Formicidae; genus Odontomachus; species Odontomachus brunneus. Next base: position 200,841 of record NW_022639771.1, on the reverse strand, counting down.
ATGATATCTCATTATATAATTTCTTGGTATAATACTCTTCAAAGTGCACAGTTACATCTATTTTATGTAATGCTGACCTAGATTGACCCCGAGCTGCTAGCGTACCTACCCCGGTACCGGGACAGGTGTGCATTCATGTTGCGTGTTGATATTTTTATTATTACAAACGAAACAATACGGTTTATAGCATCGTTAATAGGATCAAAATTTAGAGGAAGGTTGTCTCTATCATTGTTATATATAGCCAATTGGAACAATTAAATATTTCAAACTGTTTTATCATTGAAATTCCAAAAAAGCATGTTATATAAAATTAGCAAACTTGTCCCGGTCGTCCCTAATTGTTTTAAGACATGCTATACATTTGTGGAATAAAAGTTGATATTCCTACAAATTTACGTGTTTTAATGTGGTCTGGGCACGCTAAATATGTGTGTTTTGGTTGTCGATCGAATTTTTTTTCGAAACTTCTTAAAAATTAAAAATGTTTCGAAATGGGCTAAAACATTTAAGTGCTAATATTTAATATCAGTGCTAATACTTGTTATTTATGTATAAAACATTTTTTTAATACTTAACTTTTTTACTTCCAATGGATGTAATATTATATGTAGTAACGCAAATAGGTAGCAGAGATGCGCGCAGGTTGACAGCAGAAATTGCGCAAATCCTGTCGCGTAGCAGGATCTGCTCGGTTTCTGCCGCCAATCTGCTCGAATTGTCTGTCAGTAGGCTTTGTCACATTTCTGGCGGTAGTTTGGCAATATAATTAAATATAACAAGTCTTGTATTAGATTTGTTGTCTTTCTGCTACTTAAAATTTATTGCAGGCTTCTCTCAAAATTTATTTGCACATGTTTGACTATCTGGAATAATATTACAATTTTTATATGCTGTAATATTTTTGCAGAAATTACATAGTGCATTCAAAAAATTCCGGGACTGAATTTTTTTCATTAGTAAATATACAGAGATATGTTCTTAAGTACTAGTTTATTTAGACATCTTTTTTATATTGTTTTCTTAATCTAGATTTTATCTTTTCTTATGCTGATATGTTCTTAACTTTTGATTGGTATGTATAGACACCTTTTATTGCAGCTTATTGTCTTGTAACGAAGAGGTGATCGAAAAAATAATTTTTCTGTTTATTTTCTTCTAATCATCTTTTATATTCTACGAACTTTGTTATTACAAATAAAATAAAAGTTTTATATCTTTTATATTATTACAATTAAATTCTATTCCTTTCTGTTTTATGTAAACTAAGAGCAAATTAAATCGATAACTAAGACGATATTAAATCGAAATTTTAAAAACACAATGAATTGTATACAAATTGATAATATTATCTATTCTTTGTATTGTAAGAACATCAAATGCTTAATTTCCTATTCACATTTTAACAGTTAGCATAGGGAAAAGATATTTACTTTCTCTTTTCTTTCCTTCTTATTCTTCTTTTCTTTCTTTTCCTTCCTTTCTTTTTTCAATAAACATTTACATTAAGCAGGTTTACATAGACAGCTCACTTCTAATGACTTTGATCTATGATATACTTCTTTGATATATGTTATCGAGATTTCTTGAGTAACACGCTGAGTAAAGTTTTAGTCATTGCTCATTGTGTATTAAAAATTTATTAACAAAAGAAGTTTAGTAATTATTTAAGTAAAAATACTATTTAGCCACTTCCTAACCTTGTTTGTTATATATATTATCAAAGACATCCTTCTGAGTAATATTTAAGAGATTTTAGGCATTATTTGTTGAAAAGTTATTAAGGTTCTTGGCTCCTCTGCGGTCATGTTGGTTTGGTGGTGTCAGAAGCGATGAATGTTGAGAATTCTTGCATGCCATGTCTAAATAAAAAGATATTCCTAACAAATAATACTCGAAATCACTTCAGCACATTTGTAAAAAAGGTAATTGTGAAGGAAATACTCGATCTCATCGATTTTGTTAAAATTTGGTAAGATAGTGTATTTTGACGCGTAGAAACTGAATCTGAAAGCCAAAATCATCGCTTGACACGATAAAGTGAGATATTAATAATTAAAGTTGCACAATATTCAGAGTTAAACCTGTCATATCGACAATACACTGACATATGAACATGCGTAGTAACATTTAGTTTATTCTTTGTAGTTGCAGAAAGTGTGGACTCCTAAATAAACAATAAATATAAAAATAAGTATAGCTATGTTAACTATAGTGTTGTGTATGTGAATGCATATGTACTGTCAATAAGAAGTACAATTTTAAATATATTAAGCTATAATCTTTCGCCTTACTAAATTAATTGAGTCTAATATATACTAAAATAAAAGGTAAGCGGACAAAATCCATAAAAAAGAGGGGACAGCGTTGACAACGTTCAAAAGTTCCTAAGATCCATAAATTCATTTCTCAAAGTTAATATCATTGTCGGACGGGTGAATGTAGAGGTGTAGAGTTGTGACAGGTTACATATCACGATGTCAAAATTAAACATCACGGAAGTGAGTGACAAGTTATGGAGATAGAGGTTAACCAAATTTTGTGAATCGGTAGTTCCTCGTGCTATTTTGTGGAAGAAGAAGAAGTTTTGTACCAAATGTCAAAAGCCGTAAATTTCAGATAATGTTATTTTTTTTACATACGACCTATGTAAAGGTCGCACTGTTTATTTTTACGCTTATGAAATCGATGCAAATGAACTCGTTATCTGAAATTTATGGCTTTTGACATTTTGTACTAATTGGTACTTTCTTCTTCTACTTCCATAAAATAGCACGAGGAACTGCCGATTCACAAAATTTAATGTTAACCTCTGTATACTCTCCCGTCCGGCAATGATACTAACCTTGAGAAATGAATTTATGGATCTTAGGAATTTTTGAACGTTGCCAACACTGTCCCCTCTTTTTTTATGAATTTTGTCCGCTTACCAAATAAAAGATTCTGAAAAGAGTAGCAAAGACCCCTACGCAAGGTTTGGGATTAAATCTGTAATAAAAATGCATAGACTTTAGTGATAAATAGATGTAACATACTTTGCGTAGGGACTTTTGCTAATCTTTTCAGAAACTCCATTGGACGTCCATAATGGAGATTAAAAACTTCCAATGGACGTCTACGTAACGTCTATAAGACTCCCATGAAATATCCATATGTCCGCTTCTTGAACTTCCACTGGACGTCCTGTATGGAGTTTCTGTGGACGTAAAATGCAGCTCATATGGACATTTCCTGGAGCATTTATGAACGTTCCTGTGATCTTACATGGACGATTTTTGGAAGCTGTACCCAGTAAACGCTAGATATTCCTGGAATATTCACAGAATGTCCCACAAATCCAAAATTAACATCCCACGAATGCCTCAAAACATTTCGAAATATTCACAGAATGTTCAAGGAAGATTCAAATAAGCGCTAAATGTTCTATTTTTTTATAAATATTGGCGAATTGGTTGAAATAAAAAACCAGTCAGGGTTTGCTGACTTTACTTGAAATTTAAGATTACTTTATTCCAAATGTTATATCACGCTTAAAATTTTTCACTAACATTGGGATTTTTTTTTTTTTTTTTATTAAGATACTATACATCCCTTATAGAAATATCATACTAAGAATCATTGATAATTACTTATTATCCAGTATTTTTAATACTGAAAATAAGTAATTATCAATGATTCTTAGTATGATATTTCTATAAGAGATAGCTTTTAAGTACAAGCTTATTTGGTTTAAATATTCTTACAGTCTTTGTTTTCCTTACCCATTCTAGAATTATTTCCTTTGTTATGTCCGACAATACCGGTGCACATTTCTTTTTTCCTACCGAGTACGCCCTAGGCAGAAGAGCCATTAGGTAGAACCTAAACCGTCTCTCCTCTCGAGGGGTGTAAGTAGATGGCGCTTTCGCCAAGTTAGAATCCCCACCCCACTAGAAGAAGTCCGGTGGGAAAGGTAGGAGAGTAGAGAGTCGTGAGGCAGTCAGTAGTAGAGGTGAATCGCGGAGGCGTCGGAACATCTCTCTATCCCTCAAGTCTCTAGCATTGGCTGGAGAACTCCCAATCATAATCCTAAATCTAATTCTAATTCAATTCTTAAGAACTTCGTAAGATCTACTAACTAGACTGCATAATCTTATCCTAATCATTATAACCTCTCATCCTAGATTATTATAGAATATTTCTTCTAGAATTAGGACTTTGTATATTCCTACTACTAAAATATATAGTTATTATACAAAATCAACTCTTGATTTCATAACTTCCGAGCAAGGTCCCTCCTTTCCTAATTGCGTCAGAACCATCACCTCGAGAACCCGAGTGAAACTCTACGTTCCTAACTCCGGGCCGTAACTCAACATCCTAATCTTAAACGCGCGGTTTATGCCGGGAGTGCGGTAAGTGACCCTCAAGTAAAAATCACCGTCGGGAATTGCCGCCCTCGACATTGTGTCGGAGAAGTTCCTGACCACATCACTACGGAAGCTGCAGTATAGGACCGCATGCAGACCATAAGAGCGACACCTTCGAGACAGGCGCGGAAGCCGGTAAGTCAGAATCCGTACTTGGCGCCAACGGCGTTATCTTCTTACTTGCTCATGCATGCACTCGCTCTAAATTTGCTCCGCGGACAGTTCGGCGAATCTAGGATCGCGTGGATCCCTGGGGAGAATCGCGCAGATTCGAATGACCCTAAAAGAAAAGGGGAGCGGTGCACTTGGACACGGTGCATTTGGACACAGCCAATCACAGCACCGTGTGATTAGAGACATTTGTAGGGTCCCTTGGAACAGCGACTTGTGATTGAACTGTGTCCAATTGCCCCGTGTCCAACTGATATACACCCAAAGAAAAGCGATCCGGTTCCGGCAGCACGGCCCGAGCACTGCATCATACCCGCGCAGCCGCGATCGGCTGGAACGTAACACCTTATTACTAAGGCATGTGTATAAGAATGCCTTAAGGTGCTTATTTACATTGGTCATTTAGAATTTGCCTTAACCCTATTTCTATTCCTATGACTTGGATCTTGATATTGAAAATAAAATATTTGATCTTTAAACTTCTAAATGTTCTTATTGTTCGACTCCTCTTCTTCTTCCAGTTATAACTTGGCTTGTTCATTTTCTGAACTCTGTGCCTTGCTAAATTAACTTAAAATAAAATAAATTAAATTTCAACTGAAATAGAAATTCAAAATTTCTCATTCAAAATTCAGAAAGAACAAACAAAACAGAGCTTCTAATTTCTATATAATGTAAACTTAAAACTTAAAATTGGACTTAAAATTAAAATTAAACACACAAAATTAAACTTAAAACTTAAACTTAAAATTACGACCTAAACTTAAACTTAAATTTAAAATCACGTTTAACTTAAAATTAGTCTCAAACTTAAAAGTCAAACCCAGACTCCAGACTCCAGACTTAAACTTAACTATCTAAAAACTAATAACTAAAAAGGTACAGCTTAAAAACTACAAGGAGTCTTAAGAGTGAAAAAACTAAGATTTTTAATATATTCTACCTTAATTTCTTATATATACTCTATATCATGCCTTAACATTGCCTGTTATTATAAATAAATATTGATACAATCTTTGTGTGTGTTTATCCTTATGTTTATGTTTTCTTATTTTAGTTTATGTTTATCCTAGTATTTATTTTGTTTTCATTTTCCCTTTTTCTTTTATATCTGTATTCCTATTGCATTAATAAACTCGTCCATTATTAAAATTATATCTTCTTTAAGTGTGGCTAAGAGGTATTTGACCGGGTGAGGAAGGACTCCCCGATTTTTAACCAATTCTTTTCTTAATACTTCCCGTTCTCTATATCATGCCTTAATATTGCCTATTATTACAAATAAATATTGATACAATCTTTGTGTGTGTTTATCCTTATGTTTATGTTTTCTTATTTTAGTTTATGTTTATCCTAGTATTTATTTTGTTTTCATTTTCCCTTTTTCTTTTATATCTGTATCCCTATTGCATTAATAAATTCGTCCATTATTAAAATTATATCTTCTTTAAGTGTGGCTAAGAAGTATTTGACCGGGTGAGGAAGGGCTCCCCGATTTTTAACCAATTCTTTTCTTAATACTTCCCGTTCTTTTGCATAAGCTGGACATTTCCAAAACACATGGTTTGCGTCTTCTCTTTTTCCGCATTTTTGACAAAAAGGAGAGTCAACAATTCTAAATCTAAACAAGCTATCTGTCAACGATGTATGCCCGCTGCGCATTCTATTAATAGTTGTTATCGTCCTCCTTTGTATATTAAAAAAATTAAATCATGGTGAGCGTTTTTCCTCAAAAAATTTTTTTAAATATTCGGTCCCACGTTTCACCGACTCCCTCCCTTATAAAAATATCATACTAAGAATCATTGATAATTACTTATTTTCAGTATTAAAAATACTGGATAATAAGTAATTATCAATGATTCTTAGTATGATATTTTTATAAAGGCTACGGCCCCATTCTATCGTTTCTGCATGTATTTCTTCTTTCCAATAGTTTTTCAATTCTCTCATTGGTATATTTAATTGTGAATCCTTTCCGCTTTTACTTGCCTCTTTCACTTGACAATCTGCTTGTTCATTTCCTGTGATCCCTCTATGACCTGGGATCCATACTAATTTTATCTTAACATTTTTTGTTCCATTTCTAAGATTAGATCTTTAATAGTCAGAATTAAATGCGAGCCCTGTCTTTGATTATAGTCATTTTGCAGAGCCGAAAGAACCGATCGAGAGTCTGTGAAAATTGTGACACTTACCCAATTTTGTTTTTGTATTATTTTCAATGCCTCTACAATTACCATTGGCAATATGATGAGGCGGTGTTTATCGATCTGAACTTCTCTATTAAGCCTATTTCTAGTACTACCACTGCATAACCCGCGTATATTTCCCCTTTTATTTTCGATCCATATATTGATTGTGGATTTTATCTCCTTTTTATATACTTTTTGAAATTTTTGTCCAGCGTTCTCAAATTTTCTCCAGTTAGCACTGCTACATAAATCAACTTCTGGTTTGTACGTGTTAGCTTTAAACTTGTACAAATAACAAATTGGGTTTCTCCTATAAGGTAAGTACTTAGGTACTATAAGGTAAGTATTTTCCTTTCTACTTCCTTATATGCTTTCATTATCTGGAACGTTCTTACTTTATCAATTTGTGTCGGCGTCTGTATTATTTCGTCTATTTCTTCTAAGTTTCTACCTAGTAAATGTCCCTCTGTTGATATTGCCCTTGCCAAAACGCTTTTGCCTAAATATTTGTTCCTAATTACCAAAAGCGATTCTTTAGACTCCCCCATTACCACGTTGAGTGGGGTGGTGTTTCTATACCCCATTGCTATTCTGATTGCTCTAAGTTGAATCTTATCTAATCTTGAATTAAGTTGTGTTGATAGGTTCTGTAATAGATATCCCCCGTATTCCAACCTTGCCCTTATCAGCGTATTATATATTTGAAACAATAATTTTGGATCCGCTCCCCACCAGGTATGGCCTAGACATCTCAGAGTTCTACTGGCACTTGCGCATTTACTTTCTACTATTTTAATATGGTTCGCTCATCCCAGATCTGATTGGAAGGTCATTCCCAGCAATCTGACTTCATTTACATTTTTAATTTCTTTTCCCCCTATCTCAATTTGGTGCGATTTTTTTCTATACACCATCCTACTTCCATTTCTAACTGCGATCTTCAGCTCTTTGTTGTTTTTACTGAAAATGCACAATTTCGTTTTCGTTACTGACAGTGTGAGTCCCAATTTGTTAAGCCTTATTTCTATATCTCCTGCTCTCGTCTCCACCGTCCTGAGACTTTCCTTTAGTGCTTCTTTCCGCGAGAAAACACATACATCATCTGCGTACTGGATGATTCCATCCTCCTTTCCGCAGATCTTTTCCAATTCTATCACATATAATGTATATAGTAACGGGCTTAGGACACTTCCTTGTGGTAGGCCTTTGTATGTCTGTCTTTTCTTGTCTATTTCTCCAAATTTGCACGTTATATCCCATACAGCACAGATGTTGCAGCAATATCTCTGCAACGTTGCAGCAATGTTGAAAGTTGAATCTATGTTGCTGCAATGTTGCTGCAACATAGATTCAACTTTCTGTGCTGTATGGGTATACCTCTCCGATATTACATTATAAATAAATTTTCTCGTCTTTAGTGGAATGCCAATTGTTCCTAATTTCTTCATTAATATATCTCCTAACATATTATCATATGCTGCTTCTATATCCAAAAATATTGCCGTTACCGTTTCGCCTTTTTGGAAGGTTTTCACAATCTCACTATATAAAATTGACAGATTGTCAATGCATGATTTTTACGAAAGCCGAATTGTGACCTCGGCATCAAACTCCTTGATTCTACCCAGCGAGAACGTAGACGTCGATTCGACGTCTAACTGACATCGAAGAAGTTACGTCTAGTCTAAATGCACGTCTAGAAAAATGGCAATTTAGACGTTTTCTATTTTGAGTAAATTCTAATGTTTTAGAATCCATTCATAATATATTAACCATTAAAAGAGAGTTTTCGATAAAATTTCGGAATTTTATTTTGTCGATTATTTACAATCTCTCTAGACGTCTATTCGATATTGAATCGACGTTTAATATCCCAGTGAGAAATAACTTATCGATTGACGTCAAAAAGACGTCGAATCGACATCTATTTGACGATTTCGACATCGATTCGACGTCTTTTCGACGTCGATAAATAAGTCATTTCTCATTGAGATCGCGCGCGTTTTGCATAAAAAATTTATTCTTAGTGAAAACGTCAGTTTTTTTTAGATTTCCGATTCAATTATAGTATTACAAAGATAGAAATGTCAGATTACTTGAAAAACATTAAACTGGAAGGAATGATCAAAGTCATTTTGCAAATAACTACATAAACTTTAGAGATATTAAATAAAATAGACAGGCGAATCAACGCGTATATTTGCTAGGTACGTTATAATATACTGTGAACACTGTAAGTATACATTTTATAATTGTAAGAACATCATTGGAGTCATTGGAACACCGCGTGCCGCTCGATCGTCAGGTTAAGCAACGCAGTCAGGATGGATGGGTGGCCACTTCGAATTCAAAATTATCGAGGCAGGATTCGCAAAATTTTTAGCGTGTGTTTGACAATCTTCGGTTTCTAGCAGTTTATAAGACATAAAGAAAATTAGGAATTAGTTATTTTTATGAAACAATCTAGTGAGAAATGACGGGAGCGGTGCACTTGGACACGGTGCATTTGGACACAGCCAATCACAGCACCGTGTGATTAGAGACATTTGTAGGGTCCCTTGGAACAGCGACTTGTGATTGGACTGTGTCCAATTGTCCCGTGTCCAACTGATATACACCCAGAAATGACTTATTGATCGACAACGAAAAGATGTCGAATCGACGTCGAAATGACGGTCTATTAGACATCGATAAGATGTCGAAATGACGGTCTATTAGACATCTAAATGTGGATCGTTTTTACTTCGATATAGATCTTAATCTAGATTAGACGTAGATGGTAGATATATATTTCATATAGACGTCTAGTAGACGTCGAATCGACGTAACCACTTTCTCGCTGGGTAGCCACCACATCATTCTATTTGCAATCATTCTCTCCATAATTTTACCTAAACAAGACGACAAAGAAATTGGCCGAAATTTACCGGTATCCCTTTTTGGTACGAAAAAAATCACGTATTATCTCGGGTGTATATCAGTTGGACACGGGGCAATTGGACACAGTCCAATCACAAGTCGCTGTTCCAAGGGACCCTACAAATGTCTCTAATCACACAGTGCTGTGATTGTCCAAATGCACCGTGTCCAAGTGCACCGCTCCCTATTCTCTCCATTCTTTGGGGAAGGCTTCCTCTCTCTGTATCTCATTATAAATTTCCAATAGCGTACCTCTCCCTAAAAGTGATAAGTGTTTAATTACAAAGTAATCTATATTGTCCATCCCTGGACTTGCCTTATAATTTGCACAATTTATTGTTTCTAGTTCCTGAATTTCAAACGGTTGATCTAAAATGTCGTCTTTTCCTGGTAACTCGTTTCTCAGTGGTCGTATCGGAACCCATGGGGGAGCAATTTTATCTATTTGTTTTTTAATATTCTCTATCTTTTTTTCGTTATACTCATTTGCATTTTCCGTACTTTCCCATCTGTTCTTAAAGCTTTTCACCATACTTCATACATAGCTTGGGTTTGTATCCCTCCTTAAACTCATACAAAATTTCTGAAAGCCCTCCTGTTTTAATCTTCTTAAATCTTTCCTTGTAATTGCTATCTGTTTTCTGTATTCTATAAAATGTTTTAAAAATCCCGTGCTTTTGGATTTTTTGTACGCTGCCTTCCTTAATCTTATTGTCCTATCACATTCCTTATTCCATCATGGACTTGACGGTCGATTTATTTTTTATTGTTGTTTATTTTTTCCTTTCACCATATTCTTTCCTTGCGTTGACTCTTTAAGGGCGTTTTCTATGACCGCGACCAGCGTTGTATATTTTATCTCTACCTCTTTAATTTTAGTTATCGACTCTTTAATCATTCCATCTACACTGTCTTGAAATTGTTCCCAATTTGTATGTATGGTATATGGGTACGGTGGTTTCATTCTTGTGTCCTTTGTTTCTGGGCTTATGTCAAAGCCGATAAAAATTGGAAAATGATCGCTTCCCCAAGTATCTTCCCCTACCTTCCATTTAAATTGCAAACCCATTGAACCGTGTGCTATTATAAGATCTATTGCTGATTGAGTTTGATATGCACTACTCTGAAATGTTTTGGACCCATCGTTTAACAGTAAAAACTCTGATTCTTCTAAGGCTTCCCATAAATTTGCTCCAGATGGACATGTATGTGGTGATCCCCAAATTTTATTATGAGCATTAAAATCCCCCCCCCCAAAGATAACCTTTTTTGAACCAAATTGTGTAATGAAAGTTGACCATTCTCTTATTGAAATCTGCTCACCTTGTGGAGGACGATAACTCGCTATCAATATTACGGGCTCTCCGCTCAAGCTCACTTCTACTGCGCACACCTCTATTTTGTTCTCACAGCTATATACATTCTGTATTTTCTTGTATTTAAACGAGTTGTTGATCAAGATCATGACACCTCCTCCTTTCTGATCTCTTCTATCCTTCCTCACCGTATCGAAACCCTTAATTATAAATGTCCTTTCTAGTCTTAACCACGTTTCTGAAATAATGAAAAAGTTAAAGATAGATGTATTCCGCTTAAATTCACTAGTGCACTATAGTGCACCTATATAGACTTTGCATTCCATTGAACTAACCTCAACGCGTCTTTCTTATTTATTTGACCCATTTTTATCTATATTTATGATATTGTTTGTATTACTGTTATGTGTAGCTCTATAGTTTTCATTATTCTCGCAATCAGTGTCTCCATGTTGGCCGCTCCTAGGATTTTCCCCAGTATCAGCTCGATTTGATCCTACATGATCGATTTGTTGTCTTGTTGCTTTTTTCCCCTCCTGTCCTCCTGTTGTTACTGCCATCAGCTCCGATATTGACATCTTTCCTCCTCTTGGCCTTGTTGTATTCCATACTGGTGCCAGCCTCTTTGTTGCTATTAGTGGGTAATTTTCTATTGTTTTTTCTGGTGCTCCTTTCTTGTACCCTGTCACTAGCTGCAACGTCTCCATATATGGCAGATTGTCATATGCCATATTTCTCGTTATCTCCTTTTGTTGTATATACTCTGGACATCTTCTATCCACCGTACTGTGTTCCCCACCACAATTTATACATCTCTTTCTACCCTGCGCGCATGGAGCTTCTCTTGTTTCTTTGTAATCCCCTGCGCATGTTAGACATCTCCCTGGCCTGCTGCAGAATTTTCCTATGTACCCATACCTTCCGCAATTGTAGCACATTCTCACTGCATTGACATATGGGCTGACTGGATTTATTGTGCTTAAGATGTAGATTACTTCTGGTATTATCTCTCCCTTAATCTCCAAACATACTGTCTCAGAGTCCACTAATTGTCTTGTCGTCCCTTCCCTTTTTTTCATCCTAAATATTTTATTTATTCTTATTTTCGGGTTTTCCTCCTCGATCTCCTGTCTCAATTCTTCCAAATCCATGTCTACAGGTATGTCTCTCATCACCACCTTGCGACTCAGTTTGTATCTGGGGATAAAGACTATCAATATTAACTCTTTCAGGTATACATTTGTTACCGCATTATTCGCTGCTGTTCTCGATAAAAAGGTCAGCTTCCAAGTGTCCCTCATGTATTTGCGAATTTCCTCAAATTTTATATTTGCTTTTGCTAACTTTTTCGCTATTGTTAGCAAGGGCGTCGGATTCCTGTTTTTTTCCTTGTCCAACGATTGTCTTATGTCTGTATATGGTGCCTTCGAGTAGGCATCGTATATCCCCTTTTCCTTCTCTTTTGTTGTCATCCTTTCTATCTCCTTTTCCATGCCTTTTCTTTTTTGATCTGCTTGAATCTTTTTCCCTTCGTTCTCTGATGTAACCATTATAATTTTCTTTATGTCCTGTTCATTCATGTCTCTTGTTAGTGAGATCGATCTTTGATTGGCTATCTTTTTCAAACTTTTCTTATTTCCCGCCACTTTTACCCATTGTCCTCCCTGCTTCACGATCTCCTCTGTGGAGGAATAAGATCTTTTCAGGCCCCCTGTTTCTTTTTGGATTTCCATTCTTGCTTCTTCTAAATCAGTTTTCTGTCTTAGCAGCTCTTTATATATTTCTTGTGATAACGCATGTTTCTCGTTCATGCCTGTCTCTTTGTCAGCCGTGGAGGGCATCCGCCCCCTCCCCCCGTCGCCTTCTCGTTTTGCTTTCTCGGCAACACCTTCTTTTTTGTCTTACACGCTGTTCTGTTTGTGTATGAGATTCCTTTTATCGAAACCCTAAAATACTCTTACTATCCGAAACTTCATTACCCGAAATTACCCTCGAGACTCGTTAAAACTACCTAAAATGCCTTAAAATATATTCTTGCGATCTCCACGACACTACCTCGATTCCTCGTTCACACCGTCTCCCTAACATTGGGATTCGAACTTGGAACCTGAGGCGGCACCTTTGGATTATCAGCCTGTTGCTTTAGATACTACACCACTTTTTTGATCGATACAAACGTCTTATATTTTATTTATATATGTTGCAATTAACGCAGTAATATAATTTTTTTAATATGATTTAATTTTAATGAAAATTATATTTTTCGTACTTTTATTATTAATTTAAACCTTAACTAGTGAGGTGAGGTCTATAAAATACCACACATTCCATTTTAGTCTTAAAATATTTATAATAAAAATTTTTTTATTGCTGTTATTGAATAGACAAAGTCATAAGAGATTATAAAATTCGAATGATTATAAAAGAGCACAATTAAAAAAAGAGAAAAAATCCATCTTACCATATAAAAATTCATTTAATTATAAAATTAATTAAATTTATATATAAATATATAAATCAACGCTTATATTATAAAGGGTATCTGTCTAATATTAGGTGGTAAACTTAGTTCCTGCGGCTCACAGTTAGATGACGTTAGTTGTAGGTGTAATTTATTTTGACATCTGAAACTGGCTGCATTTTAGAGGTTAGACATTTGTCAATAAAATTCAGTGCGAAGAGATTCATTTAAGCGAGCAGTGCTATTTTTTCTTTTGATTAAATATGGAACGTGATAAGTTGTTTTTTCGACATGTGCTGCTTCATTACTTTGACTTGAAAAAAACTGCAGCTGCAGCTCATAAATTGCTTTTCGAAGCTTATGGCAATTATGCTCCATCGGAAAGAACATGCCAAGTATGGTTTCAGCGATTTAAGAGTGGTGATTTTGATGTCAATGATAAAGAACGCTCAGGCCAACCGAAAAAGTTTGAAGACACCGATTTGCAGGCATTATTGGACGAAAACTCTACTCAAACGCTCCAAGAATTGTCTGCAGCATTAAATGTTACTCCGATGGCTGTTTCCAAACGTCTACATGCAATGGGAAAAATTCAAAAGGAGGGAAAATGGGTACCACACGAATTAACCGCAAATGCCATTGCGAATCGCTTAAACATCTCTATTTCTCTGCTCGCCAGGCAGAAAAAGAAGAGTTTTTTGTGGCGCATAGTGACTGGCGATGAAAAATGGTTATACTTCGATAATGCTAAACGAAGAAAATCATGGGTGGACCCTGGCCAACCATCGATATCCACACCAAAGAGAAATATTCATGGCCACAAAGCAATGCTTTGCATTTGGTGGGATATGCACGGCGTCGTTTATTATGAGCTACTCAGACCGAACGAAAGTATCACGGGGGATCGATATCAATCACAATTAAACCGTCTGAATGAAGCATTGTTGGAAAAAAGGCCAGCAGTAGCCAGCAATCGACGTAAAGTCATGCTTTTGCACGACAACGCTCGACCACACGTTGCCAAAGCCGTCAAAGAAACACTGATGCAGTTCGAGTGGGAAATTCTTCCGCACCCAGCATATTCACCAGACTTAGCTCCTTCGGACTATTACTTGTTCCGGTCGATGCAGCATGGCTTGGTGGATACACACTTCAGAAATTACGAGGATGTGCGAAAATGGATCGACGAATGGATTGCATCAAAAGACCAATCGTTCTATCGTCGCGGAATCTACGCGTTGCCCGAAAGATGGGAAAAATGTATAGCTAGCGAAGGAAAATACTTCGATTAATGTATTTTTTGCTTTTGATGTCGAAATAAATGAGTTTTTTAAACAAAAAAATTGCAGGAACTAAGTTTACCACCTAATACAACCATACCATATAATAAATGAAATTAGCTATTAATAGTAATTTCTCACGAATTCTCAGAATATCTCAAGTAATGATTTCCAAAATATTTATTATAATAAATTTCTGAGGGATATTTTAGAATAAATTAAACTTTTGTATTGTTAGGAATAGTCTAAGTAAAACATAATAGTAAAAATAATATTAATTTAATTTTTTTGGCTGATATATGACATAACTTTGTTCAATGTTTGATCAAAATGACGTCAAATTGAAATGACGTCATTTTGATGCTCATATTCTATTTGGAAATCTATAACGTAAAGAGATCTTATTAAAATTCAATAAAAAATTAAACGTGAAAATCTATTGCACATCCATAATAGATGTACAATGGACGTCTACGATGGATATCCATTATGGATATCCATCATCCATGAATTATGGATGTCCATTAGAGATCCACTTATTGTTCACCATGGAGATGGATGTCTGATGGAGCTATGGGTGATCTATGGATGTCTAATAGATGTTTTGTTACGTGTGGGTTTTATTTTAGTATATATTAGACTCATTAATTTAGTAAGGCGAAAGATTGTAGCTTAATATACTAAAAATTATACTTCTTATTTACAATATATATGCATTCATATACACAACACTACAGTTAACATGGCTATATTTATTTTTATATTTATTCCCACATATCACGTAATATTACAGTAATATCACAGTAATATCACATTTCCATTGCAATATTACAATGAAAAGTAGCAGAAATATTACTGTAATATCATTGAGATATCACGGTAATATTACAATGTCTGCGAAAACGCACCGCAGTAATATTACTGTAATATAT
>NW_022639771.1:181433-185148 GCF_010583005.1 Odontomachus brunneus | reverse complement strand
GAAATATTTACAAAATATTACTACAAATACTCACATAGCACGTAATATTACAGTAATATCACAGTAATATCAAATTTCCATTGCAATATTACAATGAAATGTAGCAAAAATATTACTGTAATATTACTGAGATATCACGGTAATATTACATTGTCCGCGAAAACGCATCATAGTAATATTATTGTAATATATCACAGTTATTGTTGTAATAAAAATGTTCGATTGTATAAAGGATTTGTCTGCGTATTATTTTATATATTACATATTTTTATTCGCATCAATAAAGAACTGTATAAAATAAAAAAACTAAATCGATTTGGACTCGAACCAGCTGGGATCACCTAACGTGTAGACCAGGGGGTACAGACTCCCCTCTTAGAAACCGGGGGACGGGTTTTTATAGCGCCACCTTAGTACGTACCGGACCGGTGGAACTAAAATAGGTCACGTGATGCGGAGTGGGGATACGCACTATATTGAAATCCAGTACACACACACACATATATATATATATTTTTTTTTTGAGCGTGTAATAAGTAATTTCGTATTTTTTTGGTAAAATAAAACAATACTTGTATGTTGTTATAATTTCGTGTATACGAGCAGTGTATAGCAGTGTAAGCAGTGTATACGAGAGATGGCAAATCATATTGAGTTGTTCAAAAAGTCATTGCATTTTATTCCGGTGATTTTCAAGAGCGTTTATTTTATACACAAAGAATTGACATGAATGATGAACGGAAAGACTTTTCGAACAACTCAATAGATCAATATACGCATACATTGTTTCGTGAAATTATAATGATATAAAAATGCAATTGTTCCAAATAAGAAATTACTTATTATTCAACTGAATATATATATTTTTTTTTCTTTTGTGGTGTGTATATGTGTGTGTGTGTGGTTCGCAAATCTTATTGAAATGAACTGTATACAATTTTTGTTATATAAATATGTGGATATATATTATAAATATAGTTTGTACATATTTTTGTTTTATAAACGTGTTTAATATTTAATTTTTTTAAGTTATAAGAGTATATATATATATATATATATATATATATAAAAATATAATAATATATATATATTATTATTATTTTAAACGAAAACATAAAATAGTTAAAGAAAAAGTAATTACAATAAATGTAATGCATGAAATGTAATGCATCAAATTTTTCCCGTCCCACTTGCAGACTGCGGACTGTCAGATACTCTTTTGCCATATACCTGGTGTGGTTAAAAAAATTTGATGCACTAACCACCTGCATCAGCGCACATAAGCATTCACACACTCACTCTAAACATTGGTGTACAATAAATTATAAGTCTCTCCAATGTGTTTAACAAATCTGAGACCTTATTAAAGATCAACGAACAACATTGTGAAAATATCTAAACCAATTTATAAATTTACATACAAATATTTACTTACAGAAATAGAAATATTGTATCTCTACACGTTCTCTCTCTCCTTGCTCGGCTCTTCCTGTAAAAAAACACTCCTGTCGCAAAATAAAAATAAAAATTATCGCTTCCAAAATCGCTTGAATTTCTCCAGAAAACTGGTGAACAACAAACTATAAGAAACAGTATATGTCCAATATGACATCTGACGAGTGGTAGTGGGGGCCGGGCCGACTGTGCTGCCCTCGGCCTACGTACCGAAAAAATAAGCGAACTAATCACTTCCGTCACCTCTAAAATACGAGGAGTTTGTACCCCCTGGTGTAGACTTATAGCGTGGCGCCTAGTCTGCTGCGCTACGTCGCTTCTCGATTTGTGTTCTACTACAATGGAACTAAGGAAGCTTGTTTTCTAAATGACCTAAAAGTTCTAAGTGAACTAAAGGAGCTTAAATTTCAAACAGCAATTTCTCGTAAACGGTTGATAATTGCATAGTCTTCGAATAGCATTTGTTACTTCTATACCAATATTATATTCCTACAAAAGTTCGGCAAAATCAGTTACCCGAAGAAAGGAAGTTCCTCTTGTGAATAATATTAACAAGAACGATATTTGTCATATTATAAAATAATATATTACCTTTGAAATATATTATTCATACTTCAATACGATATATTACGTGCCAAATAATATTACATGACGTTTTAATAACATTTTAATGACGCAATGAAAATGTTATTTGACATTATCTTGCTACTTAGGATTTAATATATTACACAACAATATTACTGTAATATTACTGTGTAATATTACCCACACAGCAGAAGTGTCCAAAATATATCATAGAGACATTCTAAAGATATATTTGGGATATGTGATATTTTCAAGATATCCCTATGATGTATTTGGGACATTCCTGCTGTGTGGGTACAAAGTAACATATCAATAATATTACTGTAATATTACATTGTAACATGTAATATTATTGTGATATTGCAATATTACTGTAATATTACGCGCTATGTGGGTTGTTTATTTAGGAGCCCACACTCAGCACATTAAACGTGTCTGGAGAGAGGTTTGAGCTAATATTCCACGATATGGAATACGACCTTATCATTTAATGGGATACTTAACTGATATCTCTTCAAATGCATTCATAAATATGAAGAGCGTCTATCCGCTTTCTTCTCAGCGGAAATATACAAACCGGAGTTTTCCAAAACCTGTGAGTAGTAAGGATATAACCATGGCGTCAAAACGGGTGGGACCCGATTGACCACGATATGATTGGACACAGATTGTAATGATTGGTTCAACCTAGTAATTCACTAGATAATTCTTCTCATCGGTTGGTTGTGTCCAATCGTACCGTGGTCAATCGGGACGCTCCCCATCAAAACATTCTCCCTCCACCTGACCATGGACCCAGGTCAAAACCAACCCCTTGCCAAAGTGGGTGTTAGACGTGGGTGTATATCAGTTGGACACAGGGCAATTGGACACAGTCCAATCACAAGTCGCTGTTCCAAGGGACCCTACAAATGTTTCTAATCACACGGTGCTATGATTGGCTGTGTCCAAATGCACCGTGTCCAAGTGCACCGCTCCCATCAGACGTGGGTTGACTGAGTATTTTGGGGAAAGGGAATAGAGCCCTGAGAATTTTTTCAGACACGCTAGAAGTTTCCAGAATGTTCTGGAAATCATAGGGATGATCGAAATTTTTTGGAAGAGGAATACGCAGAGTTCGATGGGGACAAATACCCCACGTATTCCACGTTATATAGAGGGGACATGGATGGGAAAGAAAGAGATCAGTTTTTATTTTATAAAGATGCTCGATGAGGTTCCGAACTACGTCTCGAAGTCATGAGGTATAAAGTCCGACTGACGAAGCGTAGACAGGGGATACTTACGATGATGAGAGTAGAACGAGTGAGATCTGGATCCGAGAGAATAGTATAATCTCCCATCTATAACTGTAATATTCTATAGTCTGCTCTTGCTACTGCTCTTGCAGTCTCATGAACACAGGAACAGGGTACCTATTATGGACTTTTTCG
The DNA here is from genome assembly GCF_010583005.1 of Odontomachus brunneus. NCBI lineage: Eukaryota > Metazoa > Arthropoda > Insecta > Hymenoptera > Formicidae > Odontomachus > Odontomachus brunneus. The sequence goes on along the minus strand of NW_022639771.1, from coordinate 181,675 downwards.
GAATTAATTTCGATCGGAAACATTCAGTTATTTCCTAGATTTCTATTGTCTTTTCTAGGGAAAACGGAATTATTCCGATCGGAATTGATTCCGAAGAAGTCCATAATAAACCCAGATCAGGAGCTCGATTCTTGACGGTATGCGAATGAGATACGCATGCGAAAATGTGTAGTTCACGTTACGTATACTGTAGATGTTCGCATGCGTATCTCATTCGTACATCGTCAAGCATTAGGCTCCAG
>NW_022639771.1:175261-181423 GCF_010583005.1 Odontomachus brunneus | reverse complement strand
GGGGGGGGGGGGGGGAGTTAAGAATGACACGCCACTTCTCTAATCACAACAGTTGACGATTTAATGACGGAAACAATTACACACAAAAAAAGGTAAACCACCATGCGCTAAACAGCCAAAGCGCAGGGCGAGTGGCAGCAAGCGAAATTACGTGCGACGGAATGCTGTCCGACGGCAGCGAGACCGTCTGCATAAGCTACTCCGCAACAGAGCAAAATCGCGTCTGCCGCGTCCAAAAAAATACAGAAATCGCTTTCTTGCACCGGCGCGAACAATAAGAAAGCGCGAGTCTGACCCGGCAAAGCACACCGCGATAGCCCGATTAAGCGACAGTACAGGGCAAAGAAGCGAGATTCTGACAAGCGAGAGAGTATGTGCGCTGCAAGCCTAAGCGAGCAACTGCCGTCGCAAAAGCCGCGATCGGCCGAAAGCGAGTGTTGCTAGGCGAATTCGGCTCGGGAAATGCCCATAAAAGGCAATATTTTATAGCACGAGCCTACTGTCAATCACGCGTGTGTTGCTTGATCGCAAACAAAAACGTCACTCAGCACCAAAGCACAGGACAGAGATCTTCGCTCGAAGCGCTTCGAAGCGCGATCCGCAACATCCCGCCCGCCTCGATGGTGCTTCCAATGAAACGAAACTCTCTTTTCTTTATGCATTCGTGGCCGAACGGCCACTTCAAAACTATATATGGCAAAAGAATAGCACTAAGAACATGAACTCCATAGCACAGGAGAGAAAATAGCAAGAAGAAGGTAAAGGAAGGTCAAACCACCGTCCAAAACCGCACTGAGGAGCGGCTTATGCCCCCGTGTCCACCGTGGCTTCTGCCAGCGGAACAATCTTCACGGCAGGTCTTGTCAGGTCTTCTCTCGCGGTCCTGACTATAACGACACGGACCTGTCCGTCCTCGCTTGGGTGCACCTGCAAAATGTGAGCCAAAGGCCACTGTGCCGGAGAGCTGATTTCCGAGCGTATGAGGCAAAGCTGTCCCGGCACCAACTGTCTTGATGGAATCCTCCACTTCTTACGTGGTAACAGTGCCGCGAGGTACTCCTCTGACCACTTCTTCCAAAAGTGGTCACGCATCCGCTGCAGAAGTCTCCAGCGTGAGAGTCTAGACTCAGGAACCCGATCGAGCAGTGGCTCGGGGATAGAGAGCAGAGGAACGCCAATCAACAAGTGCCCGGGCGTAAGAGGAGCATAGTCCTCGGGGTCCTCCGTGAGCGCCTAGAGGGGCTTTGAATTTAGGCAAGCCTCCACCTAAGTTAAAAGCATTGCTATCTCTTGAGTGGGTTTCGATTGACCACGATACGATTAGACATAATTTGTAATGATTGGTTCGGGTGTATATCAGTTGGACACGGGGCAATTGGACACAGTCCAATCACAAGTCGCTGTTCCAAGAGACCCTACAAATGTCTCTAATCACACAGTGCTGTGATTGGCTGTGTCCAAATGCACCGTGTCCAAGTGCACCGCTCCCATTGGTTCGACCTAGTAATTCACTAGATAATTCTTTTCATCGATTGGTTATGTCCAATCGTACCGTGGTCAATCGGAACGTTTCCTCATCTCTTCAAAGGTGAGCGTTGTTTCCCCGATGACTCGCCGTAGATGATACTTGGCGCTCTTCACAGTGGCCTCCCAGATGCCGCCGAAATGAGGGGCGGCTGGGGGATTGAAGCGCCACCGAATGCCTTCCGCCGCCATCGACGAGGCGATGCCCCTAAGCTCTCTCCCGGCGGCCTTAAAGAGATCGCGCAGCTGCCGCTCCGCGCCCACGAAATTGGTCCCGCAGTCTGAAATCACTTCGCGACATAGACCTCTCCTAACGACGAAGCGTCGAAACGCTGCAACGAAGGCGTCAGACGTATAGTCTGACACTGCCTCTAAATGAATCACTTTTGTGGCCAGACACACGAACACGCATATGTAGCCCTTATACGCTTTGTGGCCTCTCCCACGTCAGAAGCGCAACGCTTCCCGCAAAGTCGACCCCTACCGTCGTGAAGGGCCTTGACAGAGTGGCGCGTGCCCGGGGCAGCTCTCCCATTAGCGGCTGTGGTGACGCCGCCCGCCATCGTGCACAAGGAACGCAACTATGTAGGAGCTGCCTGACTAGTCGCCGACTTTTTGGAATCCAGTACCGGCGACGAAGGACTGCCAGCGTCAGCTGAACGCCACCATGCAACGCTCTGCGATGAGTCGCCAGTACAATAAGTCTGGTGAGACGTGACCGTGTTGGCAGGATTATCGGATGGCAACCGTTGTAGTCGAGCTCGGAACGCCGCAGCCGTCCGCCACAGCGGAGTAACCCCTCCCCGTCCAGGAAGGGTTCGAGCCCCAACAGCGAGCTGCGATAGCGCAGCGGCTTCTTTGAAGCAAGTACAGCCAACTCCTTGGAATAGGCGGGAGCGGTGCACTTGGACACGGTGCATTTGGATACAGCCAATCACAGCACCGTGTGATTAGAGATATTTGTAGGGTCCCTTGGAACAGCGACTTGTGATTGGACTGTGTCCAATTGCCCCGTGTCCAATTGATATACACCCGAAATAGGCAGCTCTCTGCTCGCGCCCGATCCAGAGCCGCTCCGCATCAATCAGTTCTTTCGCTTCCAGGGGCCCGCCGGGGGAGGAAGCGAGTCCGCGACGCCAGCGCATCATCCACGCCGTTATCCTTAGGAGTCTGCTAATAGCTGAGAAGCGGTCCAACACCTCGCAGGTGTTCTCCAGCACGTCTGTTGCGTGCACAGTGCGACGTTGCTCCGGCAGACTCTTCTCCGCATCCGCGATACGAATGGTGAGACCTGGCAAGAAGGCAGGGTCCCTCCACCAGAGCGGATGACCCTCCAGCTCCTCCAGCGCCAGGCCGCGAGAAGCGCAGTCCGCAGGGTTTATGTCCCCAGAAACGTGGTGCCACTCGGCTTTAGGCAATGCACGCTGCACCTCAGCAACCCGATTGGCTACAAAAGTAGTCTATCTGGATGTGTGACCCCGTATCCACCCCAGTGCAACGATTGAGTCGGACCACAGGTGCACCGGCGAGGCCGACAGCTCCAGAAGCTCCCTCACGTGCTGCACCAGCTTGACCAACAATGCAGCGACACATAGCTCCAGTCTAGGCAGCGAGATCTGTCTGAGAGGAGCCACCCTGGTCTTGGCCAGCACAAGAGAGACGCGCGGCCGAGCCACGCCCCGCTTGCAACGGGCGTACACCATCGCTGTGTAGGCTCTCTCCGATGAATCCGCAAACCCGTGAATCTCCAGCTTGGTCTCGTCCGAGCGGCGGCCCCCAAGCCAGTGAGCGACTCTTAGTCGCTCCAGATCAGGGAGCCTCTCGCTGAAGCCTCTCCAGGTAGCCGCCTCCCGCTCAGGCAACGGTTTATCCCACGACAAGCGCTGCAACCAAGTCGTCTGGACGAAGATCTTAGCCCGCACCGTCACTGACGCCAACCAACCTAGGGGATCAAATAGCCCAGCCACTCTCGATAGCATCGCAGCGCCGGGTTATAGCTCCTCCTCTGCAAGGACGAATTCTAAAATAGAAAGCGTCAGAATGGGGGGACCACCTAAGGCCCAAGGTGGCGTGAAGGTCGGACGCTCGCAAACCGCGAGTGTTTCATCGCACTCAATGCTCGGCGGGAACGGCGGCGAGAATTGATTCGCTGTTGCTGGCCCATTTGCGCAGCGGGAAGCCGCCCGCCGCACATAGGTCCCAGAGCTGATCACGCCGCTCAGCTAACTCGTCCTGAGTGTCCGCGCCCACCAACAGGTCATCGAGATAGTGCCGCAGCACCACAGCGCCCAACGGGAAGCGCGAACCGTCGTCATCCGTCAACCTCTGGAGGGTGCGAATTGCAAGGAACAGCGCGCACGAGAGCCCATAGGTGACCGTATTGAATTGATACTTCACCACATTACGCGCTCCGAGCTGCCTCCACAGGATTCGCTGCAGGCCACGATCCTCTGGATGCACCAGGATTTGGCGGTACATCTTCTCATTGTCCGCCATGAACACGAATCTACACCACCTCCAAGCCAAGCAGCACAACAGTAAGGAGTGGTATGAGATTCGGGCCCACCATCAAATGGCTGTTCAGCGTGACGCCAGAGGCCAAGCGCGCCGAACCGTTGAACACGACTCTCAGCTTGGCGCCATCATCGACATCTTTGAAGACCCCATGATAGCGTAGGTAACACACCAATCCGCTGGCCAGACCCAGTGACGGCGACATGTGACCCAACCTCAGATACTCCAGCATGAAGTCACTGTATCTGCCGCTTCAATCTCTCGTCCGCTCTCATCCGCCGCTCCAGAGATGTCAGGGCGCCAAGCGCCAAGTGGCGAGAGCCGCTAAGGTCTGGAGTGCGGTCACGCAGTGGCAGCCTTACTGTGTAGCGCCTGCTCTCGTCACGAGAGACCGTGCGAGATAAGTAGTCCTCGCACTGCTGTTCCTCAGGAGTCAGCTGTTTGGACCCCACTGGCGGCTCCTCTTGTTCCCAGAAAACGCGAACTTGCTCAAGCAGAGGTCCGTCCGCGTAGCAAACGAGGGTTGACAGTTTTCGAGCCCGCGTGGCCCTACCCATGGCTCCGACGATCCAGCTAAGGGCCGTGTCCTGAGCCACAGGGGCCGACGGCCCGGCCGTACGTAGAGCCGGCCACAGAATGGCAGCATATACGTCCGTTTCCAAGATGATCTCTATCGGAGCTTCCGCCGCAACAGGTGGGTCGGCGAACTTGACATCTCGCAAATGCGGCCACAGGCCCGCAGCGCTCGGCCGTCGGCCGCGGTAGATCGTGAGCCGCGGCGGTATCTAAGCCTCGACGCAGAGGCTCACATCCTTGAGGCGTGAGGTGACCATCAGTCGAACCATACTCCGCGCCGCCCCCGTTCGCCCCCCACCGACGCCGTAAACAATAGCCGTCGTGGAGGACTGCGCCAGATAAAGACGCTGCACCAACGACTCGCCGACCAGAGACGCCTCCGAGCCAGGGTCAACCAGCGCACGGGCAGCATGGAGTTCACCACATGAATCCGCAACGAGAACCTGAGCAGTCGCCAAGGTTACGCCATCCGCCCGGTCAGTTGCCTGGTCGACCGCCCGGTGGGCGACATGCACCGCCGCGGCGCTTCCAGTCGACACCGACCCAGCAGCCACGCACGCATCGTGAATGGAAGAGTGGTGACGTGCCCCACAAAAAGAACAAGCACGCCGCCACATTGTGTCGCCCAAAGCAATTGAAGCACAGGCCTAGTTGCTCCACACTCTGTTGGCGGTCACTCGGTCTCTTCTTCTTGTATTCCGCACAAAAAAGCAAGTAGTGATTACCCACATATCACAACACATCCAGACCCGTTCGCCTTCCGCACATGATGAGAACGAGCAGTTCGCGTCGCGCCGCCAACGGCTCTCGTGACCAACGCGTGCCGTCGAAACGTTCAGCGCGGATAGCGTTTGCAACCGCGCCCCCAGGAACTTGACGAGCGCCTCATAAGATGGTGGCTTCGACGTGTCTACCACCGCGTTCTCCCACTCGCGCCGCGAACGAAAATCGAGCAGGTTGACCACGAGATGTATGAACAGGTCCGGCGAGCTGAAAATTGGCCGGCCGATGCCCTCCAACGATCTGACGGCAACGGTTATGCCGTAAAATATTCGGCGTAAATCTGCGACGGATTCAGTTTTCATTCGCGGCAACGTGAGAAAAGCACTGTAGTAAGAATTCACCAAGAGACGGCGGTTCTCGTAATGTCCGACGAGGGTGTCCCAAGTCTGTTGAAAGTTGGGTTCAGTGATCGTAAAACTACACACTAATATCTCCGCCTCGCCCCTCACGCAAGTCTTGAGGTAGTAGAGTCGCTCAACCGCGGTGAGCGATTGACCTCGCACGATCAAAGAGGCGAAGAGGTCGCGGAATGTCGGCCAATCCTCGAGGCGACCCGAAAAGGTTGGCAATTATGCGCGGAAACGACGCCTTAGAGATCGACGTCTCCAACGCCGGAGCACCCGTGGCGCTTGCGGCACATATATATATATATATATATATATATATATATATATATATACATACAGGGTGTTCAAAAAGTCCCGGACCGGTGAAATATCTCGAAAACTAAGCATTTTAGAAAAAAATGTTTCAGATAAAAGTTGT
>NW_022639771.1:168636-172916 GCF_010583005.1 Odontomachus brunneus | reverse complement strand
GAGAGCGAGAGCGAGAGCGAGAGCGAGAGCGAGAGCGAGAGCGAGAGCGAGAGCGAGAGCGAGAGCGAGAGAGAGAGAGAGAGAGAGAGAGAAACTAATAAAAAATTATGTCTTATTAGTCTAACCTCATCACTTATCTATTTTAACACATCCGTTATTTTGATTACGCGTGCGTATGTATACACTGCCCCAACTCAGCCTCAACTGCACCACCTTCGAAACTGAGGCAACTAGAGCATACTTTTAACTGCTTTTTAGGGTATGCTCTAACGCGACGCAAATGCTTAGTCGCCATATTGGTTCCGGTGAGACGAACGAATTTGAGTGCGTTAGAGTGAGTAGGAGCATGATGGGGCATGCGACGCGAAAAAACCTCTACTCTCGTTATCGTAAGCACCCAGGAGTAAGACTCAAAAATTAAAGGGAAATTTGGGGAAGGTATGCGGAAAGTTTATTGGATATGTTAGATTGGTCAAGTATAGTGCATCCCTGTGATTGCCGCTTTCCAAATTGACGCGTAGAGAATTTAGCCAGTCAGCAGCGTGTTAACTATGGTGCAAAAGGGTTTCGGTAAAAAGTTACCTGCTATTGACCGGTTCTGCTCACCTGCGCGTACGTGTTTTTTGCGTCCTGTTGCGTTGTCTTCTAGAATATTCTCAAATGTTCTAGAATGTTCCAAAATGTTGGAGGAAACATTTCTTTTAGAAAGAATAAATAAAAACTTTGTACGTGGTATATATAAGGAAAATAAAAACATAAAGCATTTCCTAAAGTAGAAAACTTTCACATTTTAATATATAATTTTCTAATATAATATTCGCCTAATTGTACAGGATTAGACATTGAAGTTGTTAATATGATGTTGCAGATGTTTTTGGGTACATCGATAAAAAACTTATTGTATAATTGTATAATCAAACGATTGTTTTGTTCATAGTCGGAAGTCGAACTAAATATCGGTTACGCGACATTATGCCGAAAACTAGATAGGGAATATGTTGGTACCAACGAAAACCCCTGGGTAGCAGAACATTAATTCTGTCAATTGGCGACACTATTGAAGTTGTAAATCTCCATGAGATTGCGGATAAGCAATGGCATAGGGACACTAAAGTTAGGTGCTCCCAGCCACATATTGAAGTCTTGAATGAGTTCGCGGAGTCTTTTGACAGATCGTGTGTATATATTTGTAACGGCCTTGCGTTACGTGCGGGATAGCCTTAGCCGGTGTGGTCCGGGTTTCGTGTGTGAAATGAAAACTAGTGGTATAGGTGATAATAATGTGGAACTATATTCTAATCTCGAAGCTATTTACAATTATTTACAGGCGACGTTACGCCGTTGGCGCGTGGTCGCGTTTTTGCTCTCGTCGGGAGCCGTTGTTGTCGTCTCGCGATCAGCTGCGAGCGTCGAGGCGCGTGAGCGTCAGGCGGGACGCGGTCGGAATTGTTTCCTGATACGCTAGTGTTCGTCGTTCGGAGTTCGTTGCCTCATCGGCTTTAATCTGTTTATCTATCCTGGTCTTTCCTTGCTGGTTTAAAGGCGCACGTTGTCACCGTTATCTTACGCCCTGTATGCGTTCGCGATCGTAGGTGTTAGCGGCGTAGTGTGAGGAGGAAAAGGATGCCGACGTCGCGTATCCCCTTCGGTCGACGGAGCGAGGTACAGATAGGAAGCCGACGTCGCGTATCCACTTCGGTCGGTGGAGCGGTGTCGAGGAAAGGATGTCGACGTCGCGCATCCACTTCGGTCGACAGAGCGGTGTATGGAAACCGACGTCGCGTATCCACTTCGGTCGGTAGAGCGGTATCGAGGAAAGGATGTCGACGTCGCGTATCCACTTTGGTCGACGGAGCGGTATCGGAGAGAGGATGTCGACGTCGCGTATCCACTTCGGTCGACAGAGCGGTGTATGGATAGGAAGCCGACGTCGCGTATCCACTTCGGTCGGTAGAGCGGTATCGGAGAAAGGATGTCGACGTCGCGTATCCACTTCGGTCGACGGGAGGTCTAGGATCTTTAGGAGTTTTGAGTTCTGGTCGGTCGTACGCCTGAGAGGAGCTTTCCGATCAATCTCTCCCGATATTAATTTTCTGTCGGCTTTTATACTAAGTTATAACAAACAGTTCGACTGTTTGTTGACCTTGCGGTTATTCCGCGCGCGGTTGTTTGGCGTTTTCTTGTTAGTAATTGTTTCGGATGTCGTGACGCTTTCCGGATCGTCACATCACCCCCCCCCCCCTTTGTAGTGCCTGTCCCGGGCACTTGCAACTTATAACTAAACTTAATCTACTTATTTCTACTCTTATAGTCTACCCTTCACCAATTATGTGTTATTTATATCCTAATTTATTAATCTTACTTTTAATCTAAACCTAATCCTACTCTTAATCCTAATCCGGTATTTTTACTTCGCGGTACGGCTTTCTGTTTTCTGTTTATTTAACCCGATATGCTATTTTCAGTTCTCCTGTTTTTGTAAACTTAAACTTCCATAACTCACCGTCGATGTACCGCTTATATTTATGTGACTTGTGCGCTGCGTAGTACGGCACGTCGATTGCTCTGCCCTCGGTAATTGGTATTCTGTACGCTTTTGTCGATTTTTGCGGTTCGCGGGTTTTTATAATGAATTTTTGGTTTACCCGTTTGTCCGTCAGAATTTTTATCGCTGGTTTTGTCCGTGGTTGGCCTGGTTGTGTCCGTATGTTGTTGTCTGGTGTCGTTGGTGTTTGGGCGGCTTGTGTTTGGGTGGTTATTGGTGTTGTAGGTGGTACTTGCGATATGCCCCATGTAAGTGGCCTGACATGAGGTCGGTGTCTCCTTACCGGTTGTTGTTCCATATTCATGAGTGCCCTCAGTTTTTCTTCTGCTTTCCTAGCTGTTGGCGGTGCTTTGGTGCATGCTATGGCTGGCTTTCGCGGCGGTTTATCGGCTGGTGGTTTCTTTCCTGGTGGGAGTTTTCTTGGCATTGTTTGCCTTCCCTTTGTCTCTTGTTGCTTGCTCGCGCTTTCTGTTAGTGAATCCCATAGCGCCTGGGCCTCTGTTTCGTTCCAAGTCGTCAGGAGGTTTTCTATCGTTTCGTCTATGTTCATTTTCGACTGTTTCCTCGGTCTGTAATTTTGTCCCTCTTATATAGTGATTGTCTTGATGTTTGTTTTGCGGTTTGTTTATGGGCTCTCTTTGTATGTTTGTCCTTAGTGTGTCAGGCCAGAAACGACTTGGATAGTGTTCCCGATTATCGGGTAATATTTCCTTTGACGGCTGCCAGCCTTCGAGCCAATTTTTCAATTCTCGGTTGAATTTCATTTTGCTTTCTTTCTCTGGTGCTGTTGATTTGCTGGCTCTCTTCCTAGTATCCTGACTACGCTTGGCTTGCTTTTTTAATATTCTAATTCCCTCCTTTGATCTCTTCGATTATTTGGTTGGAGGGGATTAATTTTTGTTTGTTGTGTAGTCGCTGTTGTCAGGTTTGAGGTCATGTATATGTATGTGTTTGTACCATTTTTTGTTCTCGTCGATTAGATCTACAATTACTGGTGGGATAATTCTTTTCACTGTTAGCGGTCCCATGTACTTTGGTGCTAGTTTTGAGTTGATAGCTTTCTCTTTGTTGGATAATGTATGCGCCCGTTTCCATACGATATCCCCGATATGCGGTTTCCAGGCCCTTCTCCTCAGATTGTAGGATTTTTCTTGCTTTTGGAACGCCCGTGCCATATAAACTTTTAGTAGTTCATATGCGTCCTTCAATTGTTCGTGGATATTTGTTGATGTCGTACCAGGCCTTTGTTTGCGTTCTAATTCGCAAGGTCCCGCGAGCTCTCTACCGTTATTCAAGAATGCCGGCGTATATCCTGTGCCTTCGTTTTGCGCTGTATTAAAAGCAAATTTTATTTGGCTTAGATTTTCATCCCAGCTTCTATGGTCTTTTCCCACGTATTATGAGATCATTGTTTTTATCGTACGATTCTCTCTTTCTACGGGGTTGCATTGGGGAGTCCATACCGGCGTCTACCGGTGTTGTATTCCTAGTTCCTTGGTTATTTTTTTCATGTTTCCTGATTTGAACTGCGTTCCGTTGTCTGATATTATCATATCCGGACATCCGTGTCGGTAGATGATCTCTTCTAGGAAGCCTTGTGCTACTGCGCTAGCTGTTGCTTGACGTAGCGGCTTTATCTCGATCCATTTTGAGAATCGGTCCTGCATCGTGAGGATCCATGTATATCCCTATTTGGATCTTGGTAGCGGTCCTATAAGGTCCAGCGAGACCTATT
>NW_022639771.1:168324-168626 GCF_010583005.1 Odontomachus brunneus | reverse complement strand
CCTATTACTGAGTCTAATAATCTTTGAAAGGTTGCTGGTGCGGCGTGTAGTCCAAATGGCATTACCTTGAACTGTTTTAATCCTCTGCCCGGTACTGTAAAAGCGGTGATTGCGCGGCTGTCTGGTGTTAGCGGTATCTGCCAGTAGCCGTTTTTCAGGTCGAGTGTTGTGAGGTATTTTGCCCCCCTCAGTTTGTCCAATGTTGCCGTTATTTGCGGTAAGGGATATGCGTCCGTCTCGGTTACTTCGTTAACCTTTCTGAAATCGATGCAGAAACGATGCTTTCTATCCTTCTTTTTTAT
>NW_022639771.1:167781-168314 GCF_010583005.1 Odontomachus brunneus | reverse complement strand
GCATCGTGAGGATCCATGTATATCCCTATTTGGATCTTGGTAGCGGTCCTATAAGGTCCAGCGAGACCTATTCCCATGGTCTTTGTACAGCCGTGGCGTGCAGCTTTCCTGGTGGTTGCATTTGTGATACCTTGTGGGCCATGCAGTTTTTACATCTTCTTACATATTGGCTGATGTCTCTAAACATTTCTGGCCAATAGTAAAGGCGAGCTACTCGGCATATTGTTTTCGCGATCCCGAGATGACCCGCTGCTGGGTTGTCGTGGTATGTCCGTAGTATTTCCGGACGTTGCTCGTGCGGTATGCATCTTTTCCATTGCTCCTGGTTTGATACCTCTTTGAAATCGAGACTGTGGAGGATATGTCTGTATAAGTTGTCGTCCCTTATTTGGTAGTCTGGTAATAGCTGAGGTTGCTCTACAACTTGGTTTTCTTTTTGTTTGTACCATTGGCACTTCGTGTCTGCTTGTAATGCGGATTACCGGTTGTCTGGATAGTGCGTCGGCTACTCTATTCATGCTTCCTTTTCGGTA
>NW_022639771.1:167690-167771 GCF_010583005.1 Odontomachus brunneus | reverse complement strand
ATAATACTCTGCATTGCTGGGTTCCTCGGCCTGTACCGTTGTTTAATTGGTTCTATTCCTGGTTTAACCCTAATTTTGTGA
>NW_022639771.1:167300-167680 GCF_010583005.1 Odontomachus brunneus | reverse complement strand
AGCTACTCGGCATATTGTTTTCGCGATCCCGAGATGACCCGCTGCTGGGTTGTCGTGGTATGTCCGTAGTATTTCCGGACGTTGCTCGTGCGGTATGCATCTTTTTCATTGCTCCTGGTTTGATACCTCTTTGAAATCGAGACTGTGGAGGATATGTCTGTATAAGTTGTCGTCCCTTATTTGGTAGTCTGGTAATAGCTGAGGTTGCTCTACAACTTGGTTTTCTTTTTGTTTGTACCATTGGCACTTCGTGTCTGCTTGTAATGCGGATTACCGGTTGTCTGGATAGTGCGTCGGCTACTCTATTCATGCTTCCTTTTCGGTAGCGTATTTCGAATGTGTATTGTTGTAACTCAAACTTCCACCTGCCTAATCGTCCT
>NW_022639771.1:166399-167290 GCF_010583005.1 Odontomachus brunneus | reverse complement strand
GGCCTTTCTGCCTTATTTCCCTCGGTGGCGGTAATGTTATTCGGAGTTTTGCCCATAAGTCTACTCCAATGAGCATGGGGCTTTCAAGGTTTGGCATAACGTCAAACATGTGCCAGTATCTTCTGTCCTCTATCGTAACTGGTACCTTTACCTTTCCTTGAATTTTTATACTTGTGCCATTCGCCAGCCGTATTGCTTTGTCTCTTTTCTGTGTCGGATGTTGCCACTTGTTTGCTAACATCGCGGTTCTCTGGCTTATGCATGAGATCTCGGATCCTGAGTCGATTAATGCATTAAGCGGTGTTTTGTATATTTTGATTCTTATGTGCAGGCGCGGTGTGTATTTTATGTGCGGTGTCCTTGGGACCGAGGGTCGCCCTACTGCTCCTCGGTCCGCGCGGCGTTTCCCGGTCGTGGATAGCAGTCTTTTGTTAAAACTCCATCTCTTCCGCATTGGGAGCAAAATTTCTTCGCCGGTTGTTTGCAAAATCGTCTTGTATGCCCCCTTTGTTTGCAGCGACAGCAGCAATCCGCGGCATTGTATATTGCTGCCGTTATTGCCGTTTGCGGTGATGTGTGTGCGTTTGTGCGCATACTTTTCCTTTGACGCTGAATACCCTCTATTTCTGCTGCTTGGGCCCCTAGCTCTCCTAATGTGTGTATATTCTCCCGCCTAATGTGCAGCTTTAAGTCTGGCGACATGTTTTCGTATGTCTGCTCTATCTGATCTCTTCTTGAAAATCCGCCCGCTCTTCTCATGAGCGTCGCCAGTTCTGTGGCGTAATGCCTAAACGGTTCGTTTGCTTGTTGCAGTCGTTTCTGTACTTCTATTTTTAACTGGTTCTTGTATCTATATGGGAAATAATGTTCCTGAAACGCGTTCGTAAAATC
>NW_022639771.1:165303-166261 GCF_010583005.1 Odontomachus brunneus | reverse complement strand
CTACTTTGTAATTCTTCAATTCGCTCTAGGAAAGAAATTGGATCTTTTCCGTCGAATTGACATCCCCATTTACGCATTTGGTTAATTGTTTTTGCAACCGTTGCCGGGTCGTTTCTATATGGTGCTTCTGTCTCTTGGCTTGTCCCTTTGTCTTCCGTTCTATTTGTGAATCGTTGCGGATTATCGGAGACATTTACTTAGTCAGTTTCTTAATTCATCTAGGGTGCCTTCCGTGGGCAGTCCTAGTTCTGCCATTTTTTGAATTATCTGGTCTTTTGTCAGTGTATAGATCCACTGCTTCACCATTTTTCTTTATCTGTTCGGGCGCCAAATTGTAATGGCCTTGCGTTACGTGCGGGATAGCCTTAGCCGGTGTGGTCCGGGTTTCGTGTGTGAAATGAAAACCAGTGGTATAGGTGATAATAATGTGGAACTATATTCTAATCTCGAAGCTATTTACAATTATTTACAGGCGACGTTACGCCGTTGGCGCGTGGTCGCGTTTTTGCTGTCGTCGGGAGCCGTTGTTGTCGTCTCGCGATCAGCTGCGAGCGTCGAGGCGCGTGAGCGTCAGGCGGGACGCGGTCGGAATTGTTTCCTGATACGCTAGTGTTCGTCGTTCGGAGTTCGTTGCCTCATCGGCTTTAATCTGTTTATCTATCCTGGTCTTTCCTTGCTGGTTTAAAGGCGCACGTTGTCACCGTTATCTTACGCCCTGTATGCGTTCGCGATCGTAGGTGTTAGCGGCGTAGTGTGAGGAGGAAAAGGATGCCGACGTCGCGTATCCCCTTCGGTCGACGGAGCGAGGTACAGATAGGAAGCCGACGTCGCGTATCCACTTCGGTCGGTGGAGCGGTGTCGAGGAAAGGATGTCGACGTCGCGCATCCACTTCGGTCGACAGAGCGGTGTATGGAAACCGACGTCGCGTATCCACTTCGGTCGGTAGAGCGGTATCGA
>NW_022639771.1:150106-163671 GCF_010583005.1 Odontomachus brunneus | reverse complement strand
CGGTAGAGCGGTATCGAGGAAAGGATGTCGACGTCGCATATCCACTTCGGTCGACAGAGCGGTGTATGGAAACCGACGTCACGTATCCACTTCGGTCGGTAGAGCGGTATCGAAGAAAGGATGTCGACGTCGCGTATCCACTTTGGTCGACGGAACGGTATCGGAGCGAGGATGTCGACGTCGCGTATCCACTTCATGCGACAGAGCGGTGTATGGATAAGAAGCCGACGTCGCGTATCCACTTCGGTCGGTAGAGCGGTATCGGAGAAAGGATGTCGATGTCGCGTATCCACTTCGGTCGACGGGAGGTCTAGGATCTCTAGGAGTTTTGAGTTCTGGTCGGTCGTGCGCCTGAGAGGAGCTTTCCGATTAATCTCTCCCGATATCAATTTTCTGTCGGCTTTTATACTAAGTTATAACAAACAGTTCGACTGTTTGTTGACCTTGCGGTTATTCCGCGCGCGGTTGTTCGGCGTTTTCTTGTTAGTAATTGTTTCGGATGTCGTGACGCTTTCCGGATCGTCACATATATATAAAAAATAATAAATGTATAGTGTAGAACGAAAGTGTGTATGTGTAAAACGAAAGTGCACAGAGACATTTAATTAAAATTAAAAAATAAGTAAATAAATAAAATAACGTAAATAAATAAAGTAAATAAAGTAAATAAAATAAAGTAAATAAATAAATAAAATAACACGAATAAATAAAAATAAAGTGCATAGAGAAGAATAAGGTGAAAAATATAAGAGGATACATTATTATATTAAACGTAATTATACATTATTAATGTTTCACTTTTCAGAATTTTGGCGTACCTTAATAGATATTATTAATAATTGAAACGTCGTCCTTCGCATTGGAACTATTGTCAAGGAAGGAAGGAAACTTGTGCAAAATTGAAGAGAAGCAATGAAGATTGCAAAAGATGGGACATGGAGAAAAATAGATGGAGAATAAAGAAATATATATGTCAGATAAGTAGCAAATATTCTCATAGAGTATTTAAAAGATTATATCCTATGTGCTCTTTGTGATTATATATGTTGGACCGATTCTTTCTTTGAATTTTTTTATTCCAGTTTCTATTCCAGCCAATCATTTGCTTGCATAGCATTAACAGCCAGAGAATAATTCCCTGCCAAATTCTGAGTCTATTGTGTTCTCGAATGTGTCCCAAGCGAAAGAAAAAATTGAAACGAGATCATAACACGGAGCAAAGTTATCATCAACAATATGATGATAAATTGACGCAATAAACAGAGAGCAGATTTGTCAAAGCTGCTGTGTTACAAAGCATATATGCTGTTTGTAGCAGGAATTTACATAGCCTGTACTGGCAAAGGTAGATACTATGGTGTATTTCAGCAATCTGTCACCAATGCTTTTGACATACCTGCTTGATGTTTATAGCTACCTCGTAATATACACTGCTGACTGATGTATGCTTTTTATCTTTCAGAAAACAGAAAATGTTTGCATTGGTTTCTGCAAGAAGTGGAATACTTGTCCAAAAATGAAGGATTAATGAAGAGATACATTTGTCAAAATTAAGAGTAAAAATAAATTATATGTTAGGAAAATGCACAAGAACTATGAAAAATGAAGGAATTACAAGTGTAGGAAGCAATAATGAAAAGAAGAATAGGGAGTATTAAAATGTTTATGAATGTACTTCTAAATTTTTATTTTCCAATAACTTCTGATAATTTGTATAAAATTAATAAGAGGTCCAACTTTTCATTATTTTTTATCTCGTTCCATATTTTTAATATATTTTCTTCTCTTACTTTCAGAGTACGTCCTTCCCTTCGTGCCCAGAATTTCGGATGCCTCGTGAAACTTCGAATACGCTTTTGGTGTTCGAAAAGATAAACTGTAAGTAATATTGAAATTTAAGAAGAGCAAAAATATTTTAAAAAATATTTGCAAAATAGGGCGTCCACAATATACCTAAAAATTGTACAATTGTCGTGTGCTTTTTCAAGTTTTCCCGAAGTTCTCGGTTGTGTCTTTCGGAGACATTATTAGTTCTGTGTATCTCTTGAAATACAGGAATCAGAAATACTGTGTATCTCTTGAATAAAGGAATCGGGTTTAAAATTGTCAATCCACGTCTTTTTATAATAATTAAAAAATGATTGCAAATACGAACAATCTTTAAATATAATTTTGGATAACAATTCGAAGCCTTCTTCTATTAATTTTTTTGGTAAAAAGGCTAAAGATTTTAATAATTTTATTGCACTCAAACCCGATTCATAACCGTCATCTTTTAATATGCCATGTTTACCAGCATTACGTACTAAAGCCTGTAATTATAAATTAATATTATTAAAATAGACGTGCATTTTATACTAATTAATTGTACTATTATTTTTCTGTATCTGACTGTAATGGAAAAAGCAGCCAATGATCTTAGCACTGGGGAAAACAGTATGTAAAGCTGGTTTTTCAGCCTTTTCAAAATCAGACATTACCGTGTCAGGTATTATTTTTAGAACATTGCAGACTTTTCTCAAAACATCAATGTAATTTTGTATAGTGCGCCCTTCCATTACAGCATAAACAATAGGAAATGTCTGACAAATTAAAAAATAATTATATTTTATGATATATCAACATACAATGTAGTGCTTAATATGATTAAAGGAAATAATTATTTGAAGAATAATGTAATGAAGTAATTGTTTTGCTTACTCTATTATCGTGTCTAATAACAATTGTCCACAATTGACAATTAATATTTTGTAATAGAGGGACAGTGGCAAATGTGCCATCAACAAAAATTGTTAATTTTTCATTTTTATAATTTGTAATTGATTCCGACAAAGTTTTGTCAATGAAAAGAACTGCCTTTGTTGCATTATTTTTTATGACAAAATCAACAATAAATGAATCAGTTTCATCCAACTTAAGAAGTGCTTTCCAATTTTCACTTTCCAAACATGTTTGAAATTCATTCAAGTTTTGTGGAATCCGATCAATATATTTCTTTTTGTGGCGTTCTATTGCTTTTTCTACATTCGCGATGTTTGTGAAATTCAGCAAATGATCATGTCTATACATAAAAATACAATTTGCGAATTATAAGTATAGTAGATGGTCTTCAATAAAATTTATTATTTTTTTTATCGTTTATTACTCACTTTGCTATTATTCTATTTCTTATTTCTCTCGTCGTTTCAAAAGGTAGTGATTCAGCAATTTCTTTTTTAATATCATTTAAATGAAGTAGTTTTCTATGGCCGTCGTGTGTTCCACTTAAAATCTTTTGACCATTCACAATTTTTAATCGTGCTTTGCAATGCACATTCTTTTTTTGGCGAAAACTACATACGTAATACCTGCGAGACAATTATTTGCAAATAAATACATCAAATATTATTCTATGGAGATGTGTAAATGAGTAAAAAAATATGATCATAATTTTTACATAAATACGCCAGGAATGAAAATATTAAATATAAAAATATAAATATATAAATATATAATATAAATAAAATAATAATAATATATATATAAATATATAATATAAATATTTAATATTAAATATTAAATATTTAATTATCTCAAAATTTCATACTATAATGTAATTGTATACAAATCTGTTATAGTATATAAAGTATTTTGCATCGTTTAGGTGTAGCCGTTTGCAACATGAGCAATCGGGACGCTTCCGTATATACGAATATAAAATTAATAAATAACAAGCAGCTCTTTAAATATTTTTTTCTACGTTATGATCTTTTAATTAATTTGAATCTAATTAATTTAATTAATTTGAATGTAATTAATTTGAATCTAATGCTTTCTGCTTACGTAGTATCTGCGTACGATTGAGTAAAATGGAAATAATATCCCTCATATTCCACTTTTGTCTATTGCATTCTTGAAAAACAATATTTTTTTTCTATAATTAAGCGCACTGACACGGGACACAATGTAACAATATTGCCTTAGAATTAGATTGTGAGAATTGGAAAAACTAAAACATAACGAAAGTGGTTTATTCATATATTTTCGTTATGCTCTTGTTCTTCCGTTCTCATTTTAAATTTCTAATTGTGTTAGTACGCTTAATTAAGTTGGATGAAATTGATTCATTTATTGTTGATTTTGTCATAAAAAATAATGCAACAAAGGCAGTTCTTTTCGCAGGGCGCACTATACAAAATTACATTGATGTTTTGAGAAAAGTCTGCAATGTTCTAAAAATAATACCTGACACGGTAATGTCTGATTTTGAAAAGGCTGAAAAACCAGCTTTACATACTGTTTTCCCCAGTGCTAAGATCATTGGCTGCTTTTTCCATTACAGTCAGGTACAGAAAAATAATAGTACAATTAATTAGTATAAAATGCACGTCTATTTTAATAATATTAATTTATAATTACAGGCTTTAGTACGTAATGCTGGTAAACATGGCATATTAAAAGATGACGGTTATGAATCGGGTTTGAGTGCAATAAAATTATTAAAATCTTTAGCCTTTTTACCAAAAAAATTAATAGAAGAAGGCTTCGAATTGATATCCAAAATTATATTTAAAGACTGCCCGTATTTACAATCATTTTTTAATTATTATAAAAAGACGTGGATTGACAATTTTAAACCCGATTCCTTTTGTGTATTTCAAGAGATATACAGAACTAATAATGTCTCCAAAAAACACAACCGAGAACTTCGGGAAAACTTGAAAAAGCACACGACAATTGTACAATTTTTAAGTATATTGTGGACGCCCTATTTTGAAAAATATTTTTTAAAATATTTTTGCTCTTCTTAAATTTCAATATTACTTACAGTTTATCTTTTCGAACACCAAAAGCGTATTTGAAGTTAAACGAGGCATCCGAAATTCTGGGCACGAAGGGAAGGACGTGCTCTGAAAGAAAGAGAAGAAAATATATTAAAAATATGGAACGAGATAAAAAATGATGAAAAGTTGGACCTCTTATTAATTTTATACAAATTATCAGAAGTTATTGGAAAATAAAAATTTAGAAGTACATTCATAAACATTTTAATACTCCCTATTCTTCTTTTCATTATTGCTTCCTACACTTGTAATTCCTTCATTTTTCATAGTTCTTGTGCATTTTCCTAACATATAATTTATTTTTACTCTTAATTTTGACAAATGTATCTCTTCATTAATCCTTCATTTTTGGACAAGTATTCCACTTCTTGCAGAAACCAATGCAAACATTTTCTGTTTTCTGAAAGATAAAAAGCATACATCAGTCAGCAGTGTATATTACGAGGTAGCTATAAACATCAAGCAGGTATGTCAAAAGCATTGGTGACAGATTGCTGAAATACACCATAGTATCTACCTTTGCCAGTACAGGCTATGTAAATTCCTGCTACAAACAGCATATATGCTTTGTAACACAGCAGTTTTGACAAATCTGCTCTCTGTTTATTGAGTCAATTTATCATCATATTGTTGATGATAACTTTGCTCCGTGTTATGATCTCGTTTCAATTTTTTCTTTCGCTTGCGACACATTCGAGAACACATAGACTCAGAATTTGGCAGGGAATTATTCTCTGGCTGTTAATGCTATGCAAGCAAATGATTGGCTGGAATAGAAACTGGAATAAAAAAATTCAAAGAAAGAATCGGTCCAACATATATAATCACAAAGAGCACATAGGATATAATCTTTTAAATACTCTATGAGAATATTTGCTACTTATCTGACATATATATTTCTTTATTCTCCATCTATTTTTCTCCATGTCCCATCTTTTGCAATCTTCATTGCTTCTCTTCAATTTTGCACAAGTTTCCTTCCTTCCTTGACAATAGTTCCAATGCAAAGGACGACGTTTCAATTATTAATAATATCTATTAAGGTACGCCAAAATTCTGAAAAGTGAAATATTAATAATGTATAATTACGTTTAATATAATAATGTATCCTCTTATATTTTTCACCTTATTCTTCTCTATGCACTTTATTTTTATTTATTCGTGTTATTTTATTTATTTATTTACTTTATTTTATTTACTTTATTTACTTTATTTATTTACGTTATTTTATTTATTTACTTATTTTTTAATTTTAATTAAATGTCTCTGTGCACTTTCGTTTTACACATACACACTTTCGTTCTACACTATACATTTATTATTTTTTATATATATATATACACACGATCTGTCAAAAGATTCCGCGAACTCATTCAAGACTTCAATATGTAGCTGGGAGCACCTAACTTTAGTGTCCCTACGCCATTGCTTATCCGCAAACTCATGGAGATTTACAACTTCAATAGTGTCGCCAATTGACAGAATTAATGTTCTGCTACCCAGGGGTTTTCGTTGGTACCAACATATTCTCTATCTAATTTTCGGCATAATGTTGCGTAACCTAAATATCAGGTATACAAGTATAAAATGCGGATTTGAGAAAACAGATAGCGCACCAATGCAGTGTGTGGTATAAAGATTTGACATTTATGTCATTTTTTGTTGTGCCATCAACAAGTGTCAAACGCGCATGAGTGATAAATTGAAAAAGTGTTTGCATAGTGTTGTGTTGCTGTGTTCAATATGTCGAAATTTATACTAAATAAAGAGCATTCGCGGACAGCATTAATTTTTTGTTTTTATTTGAAGAAAACTGCTGCTAAATCATACCGATTACTTTGAGAAGCTTATGGTGAACATACTCCATTACAAGATACTTGTGAACGATGGTTTTGGCGTTTCATAAGTGGTGATTTCGATGTTGCAAACAAGGAACACGGAAAACCGCCAAAAAGATACGAAGATGTGGAGTTGCACGCATTGTTGTGACGATCCGGAAAGCGTCACGACATCCGAAACAATAGCGGTAATACTAACAAGAAAAACGCCGAACAACCGCGCGCGGAATAACCGCAAGGTCAACAAACAGTCGAACTGTTTGTTATAATTTAGTATAAAAGCCGACAGAAAGTTGATATCGAGAGAGATTGATCGGAAAGCTCCTCTCAGGCGCACGACCGACCAGAACTCGCAGCTCCTAGAGATCCTAGACATTCCGTCGACCGAAGTGGATTCGCGACGTCGACATCCTCTCCGATACCGCTCTACCGACCGAAGTGGATTCGCGACGTCGGTTTCCTATCCATACACCGCTCTGTCGACCGAAGTGGATACGCGACGTCGACATCCTTTCTCCGATACCGCTCTACCGACCGAAGTGGATTCGCGACGTCGGTTTCCTATCCATACACCGCTCTGTCGACCGAAGTGGATACGCGACGTCGACATCCTTTCTCCGATACCGCTCTACCGACCGAAGTAGATTCGCGACGTCGGTTTCTTATCTATCACTCTGTCGACCGAAGTGGATGCGCGACGTCGACATCCTTTCCTCCTCACGCTACGCCGCTAACATCTACGATCGCGAACGCATACCGGGCATACGATAACGGCGACAACGAGCGCCTTTAAACCAGCAAGGAAAGACCAGGATAGATAAACAGATTAATGCCGATGAGACAACGAACTCCGAACGACGAACAATAGTGTATCCGGAAACAATTCCGACCGCGTCCCGCCTGACGCTCGCGCGCCTCGACGCTCGCAGCTGATCGCGAGACGACAACAACGGCTCCCGACGAGAGCAAAAACGCGACCACGCGCCAACGGCGTAACGTCGCCTGTAAATAATTGTAAATAGCTTTGAGATTAGAATATAGTTCCAAATTATTATCACCTATACCACTGGTTTTCATTTCACACACGAGACCCGGACCACACCGGCTAAGACTATCCCGCACGTAACGCAAGGCCGTTACAGTTGGACGAAGATAATTCACAAACACGAAAACAACTCGCAGAGCAATTGAACGTTAGTCAACAAGCTGTTTCCAATCGTCTACGAGAGATGGAAAAGATTCAGAAGATCGGCAAATGGGTACCACATGAGTTGAACGAGAGGCAGATGGAGAGGCGCAAAAACACATGTGAAATTTTACTCGAACGATACAAAAGAAAGTCGTTTTTACATTGTATCGTTACTGGGGATGAAAAGTGGGTTTATTTTGAGAATCCCAAGCGCAAAAAATCATGGGTAGACCCAGGCGCACCATCCATATCGACCACAAGACCGAATCGCTTTAGCAGGAAGACGATGCTCTGTGTTTGATGGGACCAGAAGGGTGTGGTCTATTATAAGCTGTTAAAGCCTGGTAAAACGCTTAATACCAAACGCTACCAACAATAATTGATCGATTTGAACCGTTCGCTGCTTGAATAACGACCAGAATACTAAAAGAGGCAAGACAAGATCATTTTTCTTCATGACGATGCTCCATCACATACGGCAAAACCGGTTCGCGACACGTTGGAAGCACTCAGCTGGGAAGTTCTACCCCATGCGGCTTACTCACCAGACTTGGCTCCTTCCGATTACCACTTGTTTGCATCGATGGGTCACGCACTTGTTGAGCAGCGCTTTGGTTCGTACGAAAATGTGAAAAAATGGCTCGATGAATGGTTCGCGGCAAAAGGGGAAGATTTTTACTGGCGTGTTATCCATAAATTGCCCGAAAGATGGTAAAAATGTGTAACTAGCAATGGAGCATACTTTGAATAAACCTCTTTTTATCATTCTTTCGAATTTAACGTGTTTTTTCTTTTTAAATCTGCATTTCATACTTGTACACCTGGTAGTTTGATAAATTGCAGAAGATTATAACCCCGAGACGTATAGTAAAGAAATACACAATAATAGTGGCTACATGTTTGCGAAGTAACACCCTGTAATCGAGTCTTATTTAATTGATAGGTAACGGAATTCTTTCTGAGTCGCAGAAGAATTTTGGATAAAGTGAGAGCAACCCGTAGCTGTCAAAGTACTTCCTGTTCCATTGTGTATGTATGTAGAATTTATTGACTCCCCTCAGGGTTACAATTCCATGCCTACTCTAACGCTCGCTTACATTTAAATCATACTAACTTATACTAACTTATGCTAACTTAAAAACTAACTTATCTAACGCTTATTCGCTACATATTATACATCCCAATCGCCCAACTTAACCTAAAAACCCCCCCATCCCCCTCACCCCATCTACTCCCCTACACACACACACACACCTCCTCAATATTTCCCATCCCTCCCCTCCCCCTCTCGTTCCCCCATGCGACCTCCGTTTCCGCCGTTCCTCACGCTCATTCGCTCTCCCCATCCCCCCCCCTCTCTCTCTCATCACTCACACAAACTCAATCTTCCTCTCCCCCTCCCCCTCTCCACCTCTCTCATTCCTTCCAATCTTCTTAACCATTCCCCCCCTTCCCCTTCCTCCCCCAACACCAACTCCACCATCTTTTGCCAGCTTCCTACCTCCCCCCAATCCAGACACTCCTCCCATACATGTTCCCATGATTCCTCCCTAATCCCACATAATCTGCATTTCCTTTCTTCTTCCTCTTTCCAATACCAGTTCCCCCTCATCCCATTTCCTAACCTAAATTTCGCTAACCTTTGCCACCTATTCTCCCCCCACCCCTTCTTCAAGTACCCTGGTATCCCCTCCCCTTTTATCCTCCCATACCATTTATTATATTTTGCCTCCTTTATCCTATACCACCTCTCCATCCTATGCATTTCCCTCTCCCTCTTTATCACATTCTCAAATCCCCCCACACCCTTCTCCCTCTCCTCCTCCACTTCCCACAAACTTAATCCTCTCTCCTCAAAAAAATTTCTTTCATTCTCCCATTTTTCAATAACCTTCCCTCTTTTACATCTCTCTTTCATTTCCTCCCAACACAATCTTGCTATCCTACTTCCCCTTCCTTCCTCCAACCTTTTCTCAAAACCCCAAGCCCTTATACTCGCCCTTTCTCTCATTCTCTCCCTTTGTAACTCCTCCCTCAATAGATATTCTGGCGTCTCCCATTCCACCCCTAAAACCCACCTCAAATACCTATCTTGCAACCTCTCCATTCCCTCCCTCTCTTTCCATCCCCATACCTCCACCCCATACCCCATCACTGACCACACTAGCTTATCGAATAACCATAAACTCCTCCCCCAATCCCCCTTAAATCTCCTCTTTCCTATCCCCCAAACCTGTCCCATTGCTGACGCCCCTCTTCTTATCCTTTCCTTCACATGCTCCTCCTGTCCCCCGTTCTTCTGCAGCGTATATCCCAAATATTTATAACTTTTCACCTCCTCAATTTTCTTCCCCTTCCACCTCCAACTCACACTCTTCTCCCTCCCTCCCCCCTTCCTAAACCTCATAATTTTTGACTTCTCCACATTCATCTCCAATCCCTTCCCATCCAAGTACCTCGCTAACCTCTCTATCAAGCATTTCATCTCCCCCTCTTCCTCTGCCAGAATCGCTACGTCATCAGCATATGCCAGCGAAAATATCTTTCTCCCCCCCACCTTAACCCCCCCATCCCCCCCTACCCAACTCCTCTTCCAGATCAGCCAAATATAAGTTGAATAAATGCGGACTTAACGGACACCCTTGCCTCACTCCCCTCGCTGTCCAAAAGCACTCTCCTTCCACCCCACCTACCCTCACTCTATTCCTCGTCTCCCTTACCACCTCCTCACATCTCTCCACCAACCCTTCCCTTACCCCTCTCTCCCTCAATGCCCCTATCAATTTCCCTCTATCTATCGTATCAAATGCCGCCCTTAAATCTACAAATAACGCAACCAAAACCCCCCCTTTCCTATCTATCCTTTTATTTATCATATAATTGAGTGTAAATATATTGTCCATCGTTCCCATACCCCTTCTAAATCCCGCCTGGTTCTGCGGCACCAGCCCCTTCTTTTCTACATCGTCCCTTAACCTTTCCGCCAAAACCGTCGCGTATATCTTATACAGGGTCGGTGTCAATGTCACCCCCCTGTAATCCTCCACCTTATCCCCTACCCCCTTCTTCAGCACCGGCACAATTATACCCTCCCTCCATTCCTCAATCCAACCTTCTCCCTTCCACACCTTACTACATATCCTCCATATCCACTCCTCCATCCCCTCCCCTCCATACCTCCATACCTCCCCCGGAATCCCATCCCCTCCCGCCGCTTTCCCATCCTTTATCCCCTTTAACGCTTCCCTTATTTCCTCCCTCCTCAAGTCCTCCTCCCTATCCTCCTTCCTAACTCCCCCCGTTCCTCTTACCACCCTATAACCTACTCCTCCCAACAGTCCCTTACAATATTCCTCCCATTCCTCTATTCCCAACTCCCCACTTCCTCCCCTCCTACTTCTCCTCTCCTTTCTCACCACTTCCCATACTTGTCCTTCCGTTTTTATCAACTTCATCTCTTCTTCCCATCTTTCGTTCTCCTCCCTCTTCTTCCTCTCCAATAATCTTTTATAACTCCCTTTCTCTTCCCTATAACTTCTTCCATCCCCTTCCCCCTTCCTCCACTTCCTTAATTCTCCTCTTATCTTTCTTTTTCCTTCTACACACTCCTCATCCCACCACCTTTTCCTTATCTCCCTATCCTCTCTCCCCCCCCTCTCTCAATATATTTTGCACCCTTCCTCTCATCTCCTCCCACATCTTCTCTACCTCCTCATTGCCTACCCTTATATCCCCCATCCTCTCCCTAAAAATCTCCTTCCCCTCCCCCGACCATCTCCATCTCTTACCTCCCCCCCTCCTTTCCTCCTTCCTCCCTTCCCATCCTTTACTTCTTATCCATACTACTATTGGGTGATGATCCGAGTCCACATTGTCCCCCACCTCCAATCTCTCTATCCTCCTCCTCACCTCCCCGTTCCCCAACACTAAATCTATTACCGTCTCTCCTCTCCCTCCCGTGTACGTCCACTCACCTTCCATATCTCCATCCAATCCTCCATTAAAAATTTCCCATCCCACCTCCTCAATCGTCCCCAATACTATCTTCCCCTCCTTATTCACCTTTTTATCTTTAGACCTCCTCCCCCCTCCCCTATCTTCCCAATCTTCCTCCCTTATTCCTCCACCCTCCTCCCCTGTCCTCGCATTAAAATCCCCTCCAATAATCGTATTCACCCTCTCCTCCCTCCCCTCCATCCAACTTCTTAAAACCCTCATTTTCTCTTCAATATCCCCCTTCACATAGACCCTTACTACCCTCAATCTTTCCCCTCCTACCTCTACCTCCACTACCAAAATCCCTTCCATCTTCTCCATATCCACCCTTATAACCCTAATCCCTTTTCTGATCCCCATCAACATCCCTCCCATTGCCCTGCCTTTCTTATTCTTTTTCTTTGCCATCTGAATCTCCCATCTATATCCCCTCGGAAGCCTTACCCTCATCCTTTCCCACCCTTTCTTATCCAGCCATGTCTCACAAAATACCATTATATCCTATCCCTCCGTCTCCTTCCAAAAATCCCTACCCTTATTCCCCAGTCCTGCAACATTCCAAAATACTATCTTAAATACTTCCTCTCCCTTACCTTCCCCTCTTAATTCCACCTCCACTCTCTTCATCGTCTTCTCCTTAGCCCTTCCTTCTTCTTCCTCATCTTCTTCTCCTGTCATCCCCTCACTCTTCCCTTCTCTCCTCTCTCCTACTTTACCTCCTTCCCCCCCCTGCCTTCCCTCCCCCCCCCTGAACCTTCTCTAGCTCCCCTTGTCTCCTTCCCCTTCCCCTCCAATCCACCAACCTCCTCTCTCCCTCTTCCCAATACCACGCTTTTCCATTAATTATTATCCTCTCCCCATCTATTTTCACTCTATTTCCCTTCCCCTCCTCCTCCCTTGCTATACTCCTCAATCTCCATCTCAATCTCCTCTCCTTCCACGTTAAATCCTCCTCTATCCACAACTTCTCTCCCCTCAGCTTCCCTTTCCCATTTAACACTCTCTTTCTCTCCTCTTCACTACCCAGTTTTACTACTACCATATCTCCCCATTCCTCCTTCCCCGTTTTCAGTCTCCTCACCTCTCTCACCCTCACATCCTCTACAATCCCCTTTAACATTTTCCCTACTTGCTCCATTTCTTTCCCCTTTTCCAACACAATTCCTTTCACTATGATATTATCTCTTCGTCTTTCCTTTTCTAACCTTTCCATTTTCTTTTCCAACTCCTCTAATTTCTCTCCCCAACCTCCTACCTCTTTCTCTCCTGCCTCTTCCTTTTTTCCCTCCACCTTTATTTCTATTTTCCCTATCCTTTCTTCTAGTCTTTCCCATTCTCTTTTCCCCTTTACCTCCCCTCTCTCCTCCCACTTTTTTTCCAAATTTGTTATCCTCTCCCCCATCCTCACCCTTTCCGTCCTTCCTTCCTCCACCTTTCTTTTAACTTCCTCTATCTCTTTCCTTATCTCTCCCAAACTCTCCTCCACCCTACCCCACATACACCTATTTTCCTTCATCATCTCCCTCAATATCCCTTCTATCTTCCCTTCCTCCTCCTCCTTCCTATTTCCCATCTTAGCTCTCTGTTCCTTCCTGCTCTTTATATACCCTTCCTCCTCTCCTTCCTCATTCCTACCTCCGCTCAATTCTTCGAAGCTTCTTTTCCTCCTCAAAAAATAATCTAGCGCTCCCACACTATTCTCTCTTTCCCTTCTCACTT
>NW_022639771.1:145096-150096 GCF_010583005.1 Odontomachus brunneus | reverse complement strand
TTCCTCCTCCTCCTTCCTGTTTCCCATCTTAGCTCTCTGTTCCTTCCTGCTCTTTATATACCCTTCCTCCTCTCCTTCCTCATTCCTACCTCCGCTCAATTCTTCGAAGCTCCTTTTCCTCCTCAAAAAATAATCTAGCGCTCCCACACTATTCCCTCTTTCCCTTCCCACCCTACTCACCGCTCCTTTATTACCCTTAACTACCTCTACCTCTTCCTCCATCCTCTAACTCACCTAAACCCACTACCACCTCCCTGTTTTACCTACTCGTCTCTCTACCACTTCTGTTAAACTTCACTAGATGTCACTATCCTCTCCTTCAACTCTCTCCAGTCATCACCTCACTCCAACCTAACCTCTTTCACCTGTTCCCCTTTTCCCTATTTTTCACCACTCCCTCACTTTCCCTCCACACCCTTCTTATTCCACCCCACTCACCCCCTCTCACACCACACTCACACACCCTCTCACACCCACACTCTCTCTCCTTCACTCTCCAAACTCTCCAACTCACAGCCGCACACTTCACTCTGACCGATAGGCATACCCGCCGGAAACGGAAGTGTCCTGTTCCATTGTGATTGACGTGAAATGCGACCCAGTGTTCTTCCGGTCGGTCATGATTGTCTGTGTTGGCAATTACTGCGCTCGATCTCGTCCACACCCTCGGTAGTCTGTCGGCGGGATAGACACCGGAAAATCTAACATCAAGATGATGTAACGCATGTTGAATTTCGAGGGAACTTATCTGTAAAAATTCGTTATTTTATTTTGTTTACCTTGGGTATAGATAGTGTTATCGTGGATGAGTTTGTTGCCGTAAAGATGGAATGTTCCGGATTAGTTTGTTTTTGCTGTTGTAGTCGATTCACCTTCCTCTTTTTCTTTAATATGTTCTTTTTCACTGAGTAAACTATTCCTCTCTTCGTATGACTGTTCGGAAATTTCGAAGGAAAAGCTGGTGTCGTCTGTATCCTCGTCGATTTCTGGGGACAAACTGCGAGTCACTACGTTATCTTCTTCGTCGTCGTTGTCGTTGTCAGATGCGTTAAGGTTTCGCTCGTCGAGCCAATATTTTAGTTTATAGGCGTTGTGTAACGCGCGTTGAAAATTGCTTCGTTTCCGGAAAACGTGGTACGTGCAACACTCTACGCAATTTGTGGTAGGGAGATGTTTGAAGGCGGAAGAAATTCCCTCAAGATTATATATGTTTCGTGTAAGTAAATTTGCAAGTAGCTTGCTTTCTCTCGGCCTCTGCTGTAAATGACGCGAGCATGCGCGTAATTTCACGCAGAAGTGCGGAAAAATATTTTGGATTAATTTCTCCATCGTATCACTCAATTCCATGGAAATTGTGCGGAAGCCAATTATTTTGCCGTCTTGATTTTTCCTTCAGCTCTTCAAACAGTTGTGAGGGTAGTAAAATTCAATATCCGATGATTGCTTCGCCGATAGTGACAAGAGCGACTTCTTTAGGTACAAAGTTGTCGTCGCTATCCTAAAAACCTTGTTTATCGATAATTATTTCCATGATAGCGATCATGTCCTTATAAGTTTTACACTATCAAAGTTATCGTGTCCGTGTTACAAAGCGAAATGTCTTCTTTTTCGTTACTCAGGAAAGACGAGACAAGATGACAAGTGGGAGTGAAGATAATGTTTTATCCACCATAGTCAATAATGATTTGACGGGAGGAGTCGATTTCTAATACGCTATCAAACTCAGCGTAAACAATGCAGTTGATTGTCGTGGAGAGAGGTTTTACTATGCGTAAACTTCCGTGGCGCACGAGATTTCAATGTCCTGCGCAATTCGCTAATAGATGGGGCGTGAGGTCTAAAGCAACGAGAGTATATCTGTTCATATATTCTTCTCTGGTTATAGAATTAGTTTCATTCAAAAAGTGGATATCCGTCCCCGAGAAAAGAGTATGATAAGCTTCTACGTAAAATGGATTGTTAATATCGATACTGGGATGTAGCGGTCTACTTGGAATTTGAGTGCCGTCGACGTACAGCGAGAAGAAATGTATTCCATAATTTTTGAAATTAAACGAATTTAATTTTGTATCACCACTGAACGTTGTGTTGTCAACAAAACCGATGATTACGCGTTTAGGCAATTGTCCGAGTATGACGTTATCCAGTGTTTCACCCACAACTCCGT
This sequence comes from Odontomachus brunneus, assembly GCF_010583005.1. NCBI lineage: Eukaryota > Metazoa > Arthropoda > Insecta > Hymenoptera > Formicidae > Odontomachus > Odontomachus brunneus. The sequence continues at coordinate 147,929 of NW_022639771.1, read as the reverse complement.
TGTGAAACATGAATGTCTTAAGCCCATTCTACAATTGGGTAAGCGTAGTCGTGAACGTAAGAATCAACCAATTCGAATGTTTTTCACTGATTGCTTTATTCTGATTGGTTGTCGTAATCACTTACAACTACTTACAACCACGTTCACGCAATTGTAGAATGGGCTTTAATCTCGACTCTCATAAGTGGGTGATAGTGGCGATAGTGGTGGTCGACATCTTAGCGTGAGCGAGTAATATACCGGGGTTCACTCTGTTTCTTCTCACAATCAGTGAGAAGATTATTTAAGATATGAATTCTTGATGTAGAATTAGTTTCCATGAAACAGAAGGAATCTTTAGAGCGAATGAGTCTCATTTGCAGTTCGACGCCATTGATCAGAAATTTATCTTGATTGAAAACGTCGCAGTGAAGATGTCCTATAAGATCCAGTACTCGTCTTCCTTGCACGTAATTGCTTCGCTTGTCTTCCCTTGATTGGCAGGTATTGCTCCTGGCATAGCATCCATATTGTCTGCGGTATCGCAGAACTGATTTCTGTTCCACAGAAATAAATTCAGATGGCAGGTTTTTGCCGGTGAAGCATAATTTAATAACGTCTCTATATACGCGCGGTATGCGTAAGCGTTGTTTGGAGGAGAAACGAGTTTTTGTTTGAAATATACGTCGATTTGATCGAATATTAAATGCAGAAGATGATTCACGGGGGCTACTTTGACGTCAGTCGCGTTGATTTCCACACGCAGTCGCAATGCGAGCAAAGTGTGAACGAGATCTATGTACTTTTCTCCGTGACCGGGTACGACGAATTAGATGGGAATGTCGTCTGCGAGAGAGGATACTGGCTTGTAATAGATCCATTGCGAACTGGTTTGCGTAGGTGGCAAAGAGAAGAGTTTGATTGGGGTGAATTACTCGCAGTGGGTGAATGCAACGGAGACCAAGAGAGCAAATGTCTTTCACTCACGGTTTTAGTAGCGTCGTCACTTACTCGTGATTCTTGTCTATTTTCGCTAGTGAGCAGAAGTTACGGTCGTCCATCGTCGTATTCCTGTTTCTCAGCGAGAGACGTCTTCCCGATCGTACGTTTCGTCGATTTCACTAAGTGTAATTCAGAATTTCCTACAAATTTCACAGGGGTGCCAACTTTGCGTAAACCAGGCAAATTTCCCACTGTTCTACTAGTTTTTCTGTCTCGTACCACATCGTTCACCAGATCGCCGATATTTGGATTCAGTTGGACACAGTACAATTGGACACGTTGCAAATGGACACGGTTCAATTGGACACGGTGCGTTTGGACATTTTGGGCACCGTTGTTTTTGGACACGAAAGAAAATGCACGACGTTCAGTTACACACCGTTCATTTGGACACCGTTCAGTTGGACACAGTTCAGTTAAACACCGTGTAACGCTGCACTCGCGACTCGCGCAGTCGGCACACGAATCGGGTGCAGCGACAAAATTATGTTATTTACTTCCGGGTCAGCTTTCACAGTTCGGCGGATTTCGCGAGACTCGACAGCTCACACGAACAAAAGAAAACTCTAACTGGGCGCCAGGTACGGCGATCCGTACCCACTAAAAGAATCGTACACTAAACGCGAAAAGGTTGGTCTCGCCGATGAGTAGCCCTCGTCGTCCGCCCGAACTGCTGACCAAAACGTCCGGCAGCTCAGCCCTCTTCGCGGCAGAGGGGCTGGTTCGCACGAAGTCGGAGGTGCAAGGAAAGAACGGCGACTAGGTTAATTAAATAAGCCGAAATATCTTGAGACAACGTTTATTGTTCGTTCCCGTTACACTAGTATTAACCGGAAGCAAATATACGATGATAACAAATTTAGTCCTTGTTCGCAATCGCGACAGAGAAATTCGGCAGCGCGAGTTAGCGTTGTGACCGGCGGAGGTCACGACCGCCACGTACGCGTTCGGCGGTGTGTCCGCGTCGACGGTATAACCGGCGGATGTTCGGCGGTTTTGCTACGTACGAATGAACCCGTGAGCTTGTCCCTCGAACGCGCGAGAAGGACGCGAGCCCTTGCCCTCGTCCAGGAGGACGGCCGGGTCTCCGCTCGTCGACGCCTCGCCCGCTCCGTGCCACGAAAACCACCAAAATAAATATCGTCCTCGTTCCTTTTGGAACGGACTCGCCAAATGTCGAGCGGAGCGGGGGCGGTCGGCAGCTGGCCTCGGCGGTCCCTCTGGACTCACACGAATTTGGATCTCGCAGAGGTCTTAGGTCGTCGGTCGAGTCGTCGGTGCTTCGTCGTCTAGTCCTCGGCTCCACGGATGGCGCGTCCTTCACACTCAATACCGTATCGTTGGCGAGATCGGTGACGAAAGCTCTCGAACGGTCGTTGTCTTCCGTTTTATTTGAGGTTTTTGAACTCGCTTCCGACAGCTCTTGATTGCTCATTGGCGGGATCTTTCCCCCGTTTTCCGATCTCAGATTTTGCACAGCTGTTTTCATTATGTCAGGCTTTGGAGCTTCCTTGTCCATCTGACCTTGGCTTTAGCTCCTTTGCGGCAGCCGTTGTTTGCGTCGATCCACGAGCTTCGCGGCGTCCTCGCTCGGATCGGAGGACGCTCCGGGTCGCGGAGGATGTGCTCGCCGATTTCCTCTGGCGGCAGCTATCCTCCGCTCGTCCGCGGTGTCGATCCACTCCGTCCTCGCCGCTTCCTAGCGACAGCTCGTGATCGCTCCCCTTCGGCAGCTTCGCCTCGCCGTTCAGGATGTTGCTGAAAACAGTTCTATGTTAGGTTTTCCACCCTGTGGGTCCCTACTGAGTCGTATTATTAATGGAAGCGGTTCACCTGGAGTAGCGAGTCTTGC
>NW_022639771.1:142235-142503 GCF_010583005.1 Odontomachus brunneus | reverse complement strand
AAGAGGAGAATGTTTTGATACAAAGCCCTCTACGTAAGTTTCTAATAGATTGTATAATCCTGATTCTTTATATTTTTTAAAATAATAATTAATCCAATTTTAGCTTTCTTGTTCGAAGAAAATATCACAGACAGCGATGAGGAGCAAGAAAATACCATTGAATTAATCCTGATATCACCGATAACAGTGAAGAGGAGATAGAGGCTGCTGGTGAGAGAAAGGAGGAGGATGAAAATGAGGAACAGTCGACCGATAATAGTAAGAGAGC
>NW_022639771.1:140777-142225 GCF_010583005.1 Odontomachus brunneus | reverse complement strand
GGCGGTCGGCAGCTGGCCTCGGCGGTCCCTCTGGACTCACACGAATTTGGATCTCGCAGAGGTCTTAGGTCGTCGGTCGAGTCGTCGGTGCTTCGTCGTCTAGTCCTCGGCTCCACGGATGGCGCGTCCTTCACACTCAATACCGTATCGTTGGCGAGATCGGTGACGAAAGCTCTCGAACGGTCGTTGTCTTCCGTTTTATTTGAGGTTTTTGAACTCGCTTCCGACAGCTCTTGATTGCTCATTGGCGGGATCTTTCCCCCGTTTTCCGATCTCAGATTTTGCACAGCTGTTTTCATTATGTCAGGCTTTGGAGCTTCCTTGTCCATCTGACCTTGGCTTTAGCTCCTTTGCGGCTCGGAGGACGCTCCGGGTCGCGGAGGATGTGCGCGCCGATTTCCTCTGGCGGCAGCTATCCTCCGCTCGTCCGCGGTGTCGATCCACTCCGTCCTCGCGGCTTCCTAGCGACAGCTCGTGATCGCTCCCCTTCGGCAGCTTCGCCTCGCCGTTCAGGATGTTGCTGAAAACAGTTCTATGTTAGGTTTTCCACCCTGTGGGTCCCTACTGAGTCGTATTATTAATGGAAGCGGTTCACCTGGAGTAGCGAGTCTTGCCGCCGTTCTTCTCGCAGGCTTTCCCTTTCCCACGGCGGCAGCAGTCCTCCTTGCTGGTGGCTTCTTCTTCGTGACTCAACCTCGATGACTGTATTTATACACAAAATATATAATTCGAGGGCTGCGTAGGCTCACGTACTAATCGCCTTACGGCTAGCACCCGACATCCGCCTGCAGCCGGGAAGCTCATAATGCTTCCTTACTATAGTCGACGAGTGACGGACGATATTTACTAATCGTCACGTCACAACTGTTTAAGTGCCCACTGTTCACTTGGACACTGAAGGATGCTCACTATTCACTTGGATACCGTTCACTTGGACACCGTTCATTTGGACACCGTTCACATGGACACCGTTCACTTGGACACCGTTCAGTTGCCCCCTGTTCACTTGGACACAGAACGATGTGTGCTGTTCATTTGTACACCGTTCACTTGGACACCGTGGAATTGCTTGTCTGTTCACTTTGACATAAAAGGATGCGCACTGTTCACTTGGACACCGTTCATTTGGACACTGTTCACTTGGACACCGTTCATTTGGACACAGTTCACTTGGACACCGTTCAATTGGACACCGTTAATTTGGACACCGTTCAATCGCCCACTGTTTACTTGGACACAGAAGGATGCGCACTGTTCATTTGGACACCGTTCACTTGGACATCATTCAGTTGCTTGCTGTTCATTTGGACACAGATGTGCACCGTTTATTTTATCATCATTTAATTATGTATCGTTTGTTTATGCAATGGATATGCAACTGATGAGAAATAAAAAATAGTTTTGTAGAAAATATTTATGGTTTTTATTTCGTTTTTATCACATCCAAC
>NW_022639771.1:140307-140767 GCF_010583005.1 Odontomachus brunneus | reverse complement strand
TGGACACCGTTCACTTGGACACCGTTCAGTTGCCCACTGTTCACTTGGACACAGAACGATGTGTGCTGTTCATTTGTACACCGTTCACTTGGACACCGTGGAATTGCTTGTCTGTTCACTTTGACATAAAAGGATGCGCACTGTTCACTTGGACACCGTTCATTTGGACACTGTTCACTTGGACACCGTTCATTTGGACACAGTTCACTTGGACACCGTTCAATTGGACACCGTTCATTTGGACACCGTTCAATCGCCCACTGTTCACTTGGACACAGAAGGATGCGCACTGTTCATTTGGACACCGTTCACTTGGACATCGTTCAGTTGCTTGCTGTTTATTTGGACACAGAATGATGTGCACCGTTTATTTTATCATCATTTAATTATGTATCGTTTGTTTATGCAATGGATATGCAACTGATGAGAAATAAAAAATAGTTTTGTAGAAAATATTTAT
>NW_022639771.1:139598-140103 GCF_010583005.1 Odontomachus brunneus | reverse complement strand
CACCCGGGTGTATTCTATTACTAGAAGTGCTATAGTATATGTAACATATACTATAGTGTTTCTAGTAATAGAGTGCACCCGGATGAAGAATCTGAACGCATCCTGTGATGTAGAGTGTGGGTAAATTGTGGTTTTGGTAATTATTTATTTTAGCGGCAACACCTCCGATTTCGATGAAAATAGACTCAATCGACGCGTTTTTGCATGCCAAACAACTTTTTCCTCTGACAAAATCGTCGCTTTTTTCTGCGAAGCGAGATATTAAAAGACAAAGTTGAGGGCGTATTAGGTTAGAAAATCTGTCATACCATCTATTTCTAGCTATGTAACTGGGGGGCTTTGCCCCCCAGGCCTCCCTATCACGGGGGGTGGGGACTGTAGTCTTTTGTGAGAAATTCACTTTTTAGCTTAAGCACATGAGACTATAGCTCCCACCCCCCGTGATAGGGGGGTCTGGGAGACGAAGCCCCCCAGTTACATAACTAGAGATAAATGATATGATAGA